>NC_034411.1:84458422-84467589 GCF_002078875.1 Numida meleagris | reverse complement strand
TTTCTTTTTCTTTTTCTTTTTCTTTTTCTTTTTCTTTTTCTTTTTCTTTTTCTTTTTCTTTTTCTTTTTCTTTTTCTTTTTCTTTTTCTTTTTCTTCTTTTCCCATTCCCTTCCCTCCCCCCTCCTGCCCTTCCCTCCCCTTCCTTCCCTTCTCCTCCTCTCCCCTTCCTTCCCCTTCAAGTCTTGAGAGCATCTAATGAAGGGGTTACACAATATCCCTGACAAATGTCTTCAATGATTATTATATTCATAGTGATTTTTTTTTGCCTCTGTATTCAGTCTGAACTTCACCTGTTACAATTTATTACAATTGTCACACATCCATCTACCATGTAAGTGGTCTGGCTCTGTCTTCTCAGTGATCTCCTTTAAGGTATTTAAAGGCTGTTGCTAGGTCCTCCTGAAATACTCTCTGACAGCCTCAAGAGACTGTACTCATTCTAGTTTATTAATATTTTTCTCACATTGTGGTTCCAAAACCAGACATTGTATTCCAGATACAGTCAATCACAGTCAAGAATGATTTATCTTCAGTGAGTCCACATTGGCTCTTCCCAATCTCTTTTAGTCTTTTAGGAGAAGAAATAAAGGGAGGAAAGAGAAATGGGGGTAAAGAATGGAAATCACATTGCTTAAAAGACAAATAAGTGTAAAAAGAGCACCTTTCAAGTTCAGTTTCTATATTCATTCCTGGTGGAAATAGGACCACTGTTAAGAAAACAGGTTTCACATAAAGAATAAAAGAAATTGAGGAGGAAGATACTGAACAGTATATGGAAGCTAAAAAACAGGTATTAACAGTCCCTGGGTAATCAAATGCTTGTTATTTTTGCAACTGAAAGGAAGAATCTGACTCACTGAAACAGCAGCAACATCCCAAACACATCTGTTCATCTGAGAGTGGACTATGGGTCCACTACAAATAAAATCAAGAGATGTAATCTCACCAGTGCATGATTCAATTTCAGACTTTTCTGAATGATTCTTATTAAAGGCCTCTCAGAACTGCATATCAATAGTGATCCTGAACAGCAGGAGCTTTTTGTCTGCTTAAAACTGAAGTATTTTATCTTCCCCTTAGAAGTCAGATATGTTTATATGTAATTTTGACAATTAGGAGATGTTGATGATCATGGAAGTTAATTTGTAAGCTGGTGAACTGTAACCGAACGCAGGCAACCCTCTGTATTTCGTCCTCTTGCGCTGAGACCAAAAGTCTGGTCCGGGCCAAATACTGCATACAGGCACCAATATGATGTACAGCAAAATGGCGTTTATTGGTAAAAGTTACAGAACTATGTAGTATTTCTTATCTTTTACTAGACTGTTCCAGAAGCTCACGCAGGCTCCTGGCCAATCATATTGAATATCCCGCTCTGTCCACTCACTTCCGAAAAGCCATATACGGGGTAGTTATACACCTTGTTATGAAAACAAAGAAGTACAGCCTCCCCGTCTTACAACACTGGTTCAAGTGAGTAGGACAACCAATAGAGAGCAAAATGGGGAAGGGCCTTCCGTGTTACAACCCGAGTGCTCCATTATTCACCTAATACAACAGTGAATTTAATTTACTAGAATGCAAGTAACTTAAATGGAAAAAAAATGAGAGTTTAGTTTTGTTTTTCAATGACTACAATATAATATTTGAGTTGCTAATTTTAACAAAAACTGTTTCAAGACAAGTCTGTTACAAATAAAAAGAATTCACAGTATTTTCTCTTCTAGTAGCAGAAATAATTTTGTTTTATTAAATTGCCTATTAAAATCACCCTAAGAAAGAGCAGCACAAAGTGTTTTAAGAGATGCTTTCATAAACTTCTGACCAACACCTAATTAAATTTTAGTGAGATTTTGCAAAAGAGTCATTGCATAAGAACTGCAGCAATATTTATTTCTTAAGGCTTATTAGTGGCTTCTTTGTCACTTTCCTCTTTCAGTTGTTTTGTCCTCTGAAATAAAGAAGATGTAAATTTTGAGTAGAGACTTATAAGATATCACTTGGGAAAAGAGGAAGGTACTTGTAGCGCTGCTTACTTGGGTCAGATATATTTATGTTCCTTCTATTTTGCTGGAAGAAGGAGAGATACATCTTTTAAACTTAGGCTGGACTGAAATTTTGTTTGCTCTCTCCCTTTTATGGGCTCAGCACTGGACGGTTTTGGTTTTCATCCTGATTTGGAAAGAAGACAGAAATACAGAGAACTTTCAGACAATTTCTCTATAAAGAATTTATTTGCCACAGCATACCAATTATTTCATTCTCCAGCTACTCTGAGTTTAGAAATATTAGGGATTTTTTTTTCCAAAAGGACTTATAGAGACCAGTTTTACATCTTTCTCTTAGTATCTATGCAATTTCGAGTATATATCTGCTAAAATTTCAACTGTGCTATTATGACCTCAAAGTTTGTTCGTTTTCCTAAAAAGAAAAAAAAAGCAAAGTGCTGGAACCTGTAGTAATTGATATATTTATTTATCATATTTTGAAGTTGATAAAGTTTATCAGAGAAGATACTTTATCACTGCTTATGAAACCAGATTTTGTTTCAAGGCATTTTAAGTAAGATATGTTGTGAAAAAATCTTTAGTGTTATCTTTTTTAACAGCTGATTTTTTACTAAAATGTATTAAAACTATGTATTTCATTGTTACTATATAATCTGTTCCTAGTGACCAAATATATGCCCAGTGGGATATATTTCAACATGTTTTGCATGGGTTAGTTTTGTTTAATGCTTTTACTTAGAATCTCAGACTATTCTACAAAATATTCAAAATCTAGCACATTCTACATACAATTTTTTTTTCTTTTCTTAAAAGAATATTTATTATTAATGAACAGAAAGTAAATATCTAATGCTTTCATACAACAGAAAGAAAACTCCAATGAAACTGTGCCCAGTTCTGGGCGCCTCTGTACAAAAAAAGACAGGGATCTCCTGGAAAGAGTCCAGTGGAGGGCCACAAAGATGATAAAGAACGTTTCCTCTTATGAGGAAAGGCTGTGTGACCTGGATCTGTTCATCCTTGAGAAAAGAAGACTCAGAGGGGATCTGATCAATGATTATAAATATCTAAGGTATGGGAGGCAAAGGGACAAGGCCAGACTCTTTTCAGTGGTGCATGCAGATAGGACAAGGGGAAATGGCCACAAACTGAAGCATAGGAAGTTCCGCACAAATGTGCGTAAGAACTTCTTCACAGTGAGGGTGACAGAGCACTGGAACAGGCTGCCCAGAGAGGTTGTGGAGTCTCCTTCTCCGCCTGGACCCTCCTGGATGCCTACTTGTGCAACCTGGTCTAGGGAGCCTGCTTTGGCAGGGGGCTGGACTCGATGATCTCTAGAGGTCCCTTCCAGCCCCTACAATTCTGTGATTCTGTGAAATCTACTAAATATTTATTTAATGTTTAATTACACTTCAAATAACTATTTGAAATTCTATCCTTTGAAGCACTTTTAATGATTATGGCATTTGTATTTAAACTCTACTTCTTCATTTTAGCATGGATTATACTGAAATTTTAACATTGTTACAAAAAAAAAAAAAAATAAAGCAAAAGGACAATTATAACCCAAGAGCTCATTAACTTACCTAAAGAATCAAGTTAGGTGAAAGTTGCATGATCTGTAATATTCTTGAAATGTAAAAATAAAACTTAACAAAAAAATTCAAATGTTCCTTACGTAATTCAGGATTACACACTAAAGAATTTAATTTATATGTAAAAACAGATTCGTTTTGATTGAAATGAAATCTATGCAAGCTGAAGTTTCTGTTTTCTGCTTAAAAGGCAATTTGTGAAAGTTAAACCTTTTTTTTTTTAATTTGACTGTTTCCTTGATGCATTTTGAAGGATAAAGCACATTTGGTTTTTCAGAATGTCCACTTCACACAAATATAATTTTTTTTTTTGCGATTTTAGTTTTTAACCATTTTAACCAATTTCTATTTTTAAATTTGAGCGTATTTCCAACTTTACCTGACTTTTTAAATGAAATTAAATCTTGATTATACTGTCTAGTGAATAAATTAATTATAAAGCAATTTCATATATATCCAACTGAAAGCCGAAGTTTCCATTTCAAATTGTGAAATGATATTTCCCGTTCACTTCTACTTCATAAAAGAAAGGCTGTGTATTTACAAATAAAGAAAAATCTGAGGGAATGAAATACACTAATAGGGAAGAATTTTGTTATTCTTTGTAAAACATTCAGTGCATTAATAAACTCTCTCATTTTTGGTCCTTCAGAAACTGTTGTAATCTTGCAAACTCAAGAGGTTGCTATTTAGTGAATGCTATTATCTGATCTATAAATCTCAAAACTCATTCAAATTAAGAAATACTTGTACTAATGAAAATTGGCTTATTATTAAATTATTCAGTTTCATTATCTCTTTCACATGGGGGGAAATTCCTAAATGGACACATGCACAGAAGAGAGAGGCTCCAGGAATGCAGGTTGGGTGAGAAGAGAGAGAGTAAATATGGCACATACTGAATATAATGAGGAAAGCAGAAGTTCAGTCAGGAACCAGAGACAAATCTAAGCTTCAGAAGGGACAGAAACTTCGTCTACAGAAAAGAAGGGAGATGAGTAGATCTCAGGTCATGAAACCTTCCAAGATAGAAGGCCAGGAGAGGCTGAACACTGGGAAAATGTATTGCAGAGGACTTGGAGTAGATGCCCAATAAAGGTCCCTTCCAATTCAAACAATTCTATAATTCTGTGAATATTTAATATCTACATTTAAACTGTTTCCTTCAGCAAGTTTGAGTTTCACCTTGTTCATGTTTCTGTTTGTTCATGTTTCTAATAAAACGAAGCATTATGTTTTGTGAGCTTTTGAGGTTCTATCTGGTGCTAGCCCAGCACCAGAATTGATTCTTCCTTTCTACTCAGCATTGGTGAGGCTGCACCTACAGTGTTGTGTCCAGTTCTGGACCCTCTGGTACAAGAGAGACATGGACATACTGGAAAGAGTCCAGCAGAGGACCACAAAGATGATCAAGGGACTCGAGTATCGCTTCTACAATGATAGGGTGAGAGAACTGGGACTGATCAGCTTGGAGGAGACTTGGGCACATTGTATCAATGTCTGTAAATAACTGCAGGGAGGATGCAATGAAGATGGAACCAGACTCCAGACAAGAAGTAATATGCACAAACAGAAACAAAAGAAGTTCTGTCAGTATGGTGATTGGCATATGTTGCCCAGAGGGGCAGAAGAGTCTCCTCTTTGGAGATCTTCAAAAGCTCTTCTGGGCAATCTGCTGTGGGTGTCCTGCTTGAACAGATGTTGGACTAGATGGCCTCTGTAGATCCCTTCCAAGACTAACCATTCTATGATTCTGTGATTAGGATTCTTTTTTTCGTACTTTCCACTGATTTCATGGCTATTAATACCAAGAGAAAGAATGTGGCTCTGTACATCTGAAAGTAAGTGATAGAGCAGACAAGGGAAAATTGACATTTTTATGCAAATTTCCATGCTCCTACTTACCATAATTCAGTGAGAGCTTTTAAAACTGAGCCTTACTGATTTCAGCTAGAAATTTGTCTTTTGGGACTTATAGGGTGTAACTTCCTCAATGACTATATTAGTTACAGTACCTATTTGTACTTTTTTACAACATTTCTCCTCTTTGGTTGCCTCAAAATAGGAATGTTTCCTACCAGATAACACTGAGAACTCATAGAGCCCAATATATTTTTCTTGTCATTAGCCAGGACCAGATATTGGAACAAAGAATTCCAGACCCTGGAGTGAGGCTTAATGAGATAAACTACCCCAAAATGATTTATTTTTTTTCGTACATGAAGTATTTCCTAAAGGGTGAATTTCGTCTAGAATTAAGATGTTCTATAGTATTCTTATCTTTTGTTTTTAATATACTTTCTGTGGATGGTTTTGCAAATGTTCTCATTGTTCAATAAATACAAGGTCTCTGAAAGTGATGCCTCATTTTTTATAATATTGGTCCATGACATCAGAAGCAGATGCTGGCAGTATGGCACTAGAGGTTGAACCTTCCCACCAATATTCTGTTACATTTTGTTGTTGTGCAACAGATGGCAGCAAAGGGACAGTCTGACAAAAAGGCATCTGACATGGAATTGCACATGAAGGAAAGACGTCTCTTTGAATTTCTCCATACAGAAAAAATGGCACCCACTGACATTCACTGACACTTGCTGATCGTTTACGGAGACTAATCAGTGGATGTGAGCACAATGAGGTGGTTGGTGGTGTGTTTTAGCAGTGGCAACAGTGACAGTGGGCCACCTCCTCTGATGCAGACTTTTACAAGCATGGTGAACAGCCTTGTTTTTCATGGTTTATGAAAAGGCATAACTAATCATGGTGACTGTGTTGAAAAGTAGTTTTTTGGAGATGAGAATTTTCTCAGTCAAATAGCGGCATTGTGTTCTTTGTATCTGTTTTGGTTTTCATGGAAATAAATAGCAGGTATTACCTTCAAAGCAAGCTTCGTATATATAGTCTGCCTCTTTTTTCTCCTTATGATACCTGGTATTAATTATATATTGTTGTGATTTGTCCCATATGTTAATCATACATTATATAAATAAGTGTTTAAATTTATCATTTTTAAATTTGCTGCCAAGCTTTGCATATTGATAGTCAAGCTCTGAACGTTTAGGTGTTAGTGACCTTTCTTCTTAAATTAATTTCTCATTTTTCTAATCATGCTAATTGTTTTTCCAACTCCATTCACTTGGTTTGTTTTCTCTCACTTTCTTTTCCAATCAGATAATGAAATGGTAAGAAATACATAAAATATTCTACAAGTAGTATTAGATAGGATAGACAGTGACTAATAATTTAATGACTGCTTACTTGATGTTGCGGCACATGATGCCAAAAACTGCATTGACCTTGGGTTATTTATCCTCTTGAAGTATCACATTTAGAGCTGGATAGGAAATGTCAATACTCTCACAAAATTTTCAACACTTGGATTTTTATTTTTTTAAGAACGCAGACAAATAATTCAAAAAATAATATTATTAACCAGTAATTCCACTCAACTGTTTAAGTCAGTTCAAACATTTGATTTTGACATTTTCCAAATGTTAAAATTTTAACTTACTAAATGACAAGCAACCTATGATTAACTAACACTTTTACTTAAAGTTTGTGTGTGTGTGTTTGTGAAAGGTCAAAATATGATATTTTAACAATGCTGAAAGATTTAGGAAAAAGATAAGATGTTGGAAATTAATTCTTCATCCCAGAAACATTTGCAGAATCAACAAATTGCATATCCAAAGAAAAAAAAATTGCTGGCAATTTTCTGATCATCTTTAATCTTCTTGAAAAATAAGTTTTACTTCTTTCTCTTAGTTTTAGTCTCATTATTACTCAGGTTTCATCTTTCTTCAGAAAGATTTATTTTAGAATGTTCTTTTCCAATAATTAATATTTTTTTTAAAGTTGGGTTTTCTTAACAATTTTCTGTACTTTCTAATTACATTTGTATTCTTTCTCATGGATGATTACTGCACTTTCAGTTGCAAGTTGTTGGAGGGCAGGTTGCTCGGCAGCACGTAGCTACTGATTTACTAATGATTTACGATGTAATCTTAGATGAAAGGGGCAAGTTATACTTGCATGGAATGTGGTGTTTCTAGTAGATTTCTGTACTTAACAACATGTACTGTACACAAAATTAGCTTGGGTAACGGTATTGTTCTCTTATACGCTTGGTCACATAGACCCTGTATCCCTGGAAGCATATATGCTATATAAGATGGTGTGTTGCTACAATAAAGTTGAAGCTGCGTGCACTCACACTGAGTGGTCGTGCTTCCCCACGCAAGGAGGGCAACCCTTTGGGAAAACTTGGGGCGTTTCCCAACATTTGGCGCCCGAACAGGGACCACTAATGAGTAGGGACCCTACCTGGTTGTGTGGTTTGAAGACCGCAGCAACTTCCGCTGCATTGTTGGCAGCGGAAGGGGTTTTTGGTTTAACCGGCAGGACCGGGGGCTGCGGTCCGGGGCTAAAGAAGCTGGCCAGCGTGGAGCCCCCCTCTTCGCAGACAACTTGATTTAGTAGAAGTGGATTACGTCGCGAGGATGGAGCGGGAGGTAGCCCAAAAACTTCTGTTGCGCTTTTTAGAAAAGCAGCTTTCATTACGCTTCTTAGAAAAGCGGAATTCAGTGGGTGCGTTTTTGCACACCGGGACATTGTTTAATGTCAAGGAGTGGCAAAAGATGGGCGATATGCTATGGGTATGGGATCATGTGATTGATGATCATAAAGAGGCAGAGAAGTTAATGAAACCGTGGTGAGAAATTATTAATTGTATTAAGCGCCACAAAGGGGAACAGGATGTTGCGGATCAAGCAGCTAAGCAGCTGGGCTTAGCAACACCTGTGGCGCAGGGGGGTACTCAGGATCGGCCGTACCCTTCCTTAGGCATACCTGTTTTGGTGAAAAATATGGATAGTATTGTTCCCTCTGCTCCTGTTACTGCTGTTGCAGGGGACCCTGAGTCCGAATCCGCTTTGTTTCCCCCAGGATAGGGTAATGAAGATTTACCCCCTCCTTTGCCTCCACCCCCGCCTTCTCCCAGTGAGATGTGTTTGTCCAGGAGCGCAACCTCTGTTGTATCGGTTGGTCACCCCAAATGGGCTAACATAGCTCGGCAGGCGGTGGTATACGGAGATGCAGTGCACCATGGATAAACCGGTAGTGCACTGGTCACTTACCTGCTTTTTACAAAAGCGAATGGGCTTTTTATTCTCTCTAAGAGAGGTGAAGCAGTCCGATCAAAGTACTTGGAGCAGTGGCTGAGCTGGGCTAAGGCTCAGGGCTGCATGAAAGACGTGGAGAAAGTATCGTGACTGTTATGAGTCAGTTTTGCTTGGGAACTATGGGGAGCTCTTTAATGAAGGAGCAACAAGTAAATCCCAAAGAATTACAGAGAGTTTTAAAGTTTCAGAATCAAACTGTATCTATCTCGGTATTAGTTACTTTTCTTAAATGGATAAGCAAAAACGCCCCTGAGTTTTCGAAATCTGGCTTTTCTTTTGATGGGGCAGTTTGGGACAAAGTTTGCATAAGACTCTGGAATGCTTTTGCCTGTTTGACGCTGAATCTCGGCAGCGCTCAAACAAGTTCGACAGGGAAGGA
>NC_034411.1:84433211-84455802 GCF_002078875.1 Numida meleagris | reverse complement strand
AATAAAGTTGAAGCTGCGTGCACTCACACTGAGTGGTCGTGCTTCCCCACGCAAGGAGGGCAACCCTTTGGGAAAACTTGGGGCGTTTCCCAACAGCAAGTTTCATTTATACACGTTTATTCTAATTTTCAGATTGCTAATGATGGTGTGTAACAGGACAAGATCTGATTTTTTCTCTCTCAGAAATGTGACAGCAGATAATTCTAACTTGAAAAATTATTGTTCACAGGTATTCCTCCAATTGTCCCAATAAATTTTTAGATGTTTTTTTATCTGTACTTTTGATCCAAACTAAAAGTGTAAGATTTCTTCTAAACCTGCATCAACTTCTTTATTAAAAATAAACATTTATCTAGCCTGTTCTGTGTTTCTCCCATTACAATCCTGTAAAAATATATATTTTTTCAGAATAGAATGAGCTTCAGCACTATATGCTGCTTTTTAATCTTGACTCCATTGTTATTAATGTGACACTTATGTAGATGCAATGTAATTCCATGCACTTTCCATGACCATGAAAACAGTGAGAAAGACATTTCTAAAAATGTAATTGTCTAAATAGGATGTGGGCAGAAGAGAATGGCACAATTTCAAAAACTCCTATGTTGATAATATGAGGACAATCTTTTAACACAAGAGACGAATTTGCTGTAGGAGAGTAACTTTAGGAATTATCTTCAGAAAGGGAGCTAATGTCTATGAATTCCAAGTGAATGAAAGTATATAAAAGAAATGTATTTTAATTGGATACTTTATCACAGATTTAACTTTAATTAAACCATTATTAGTATTATTATTATTATTTCGGAACTTGTGAAACACTTGCTTTTTTAATAGATGTTATTTATATCTATTAATTATTCAGAATGTATCTATCTTAAATAATAGATAGATAGATAGATAGATAGATAGATAGATAGATAGATAGATAGATAATTTTCATCTGTTACGAATCAGCACAGGTATTTTTGTCCTAAATGTAAAGAGTTTGATTCTGTACAGAATTTTATTAAGATCAATGAAACAATTTCAAAGATCAGATTTTTAGGTTGTTCATTCCAAATTTTTTGATAGTGATTCAGAAAATTGTGAATAAGAAAGCAAGATTGACTCACACTAACTCAACTCAGGGTTTTTTTTTGTTTGTTTGTTTGTTTGTTTTTTTCAGTTAGAGGGGAACCAAGAAATTTCTACTTAAGAATCTGATTCAGAATTTCTTTTGTTTCTTGTTTTTGTCTTTTTCTTTTTTTTTCTTAGATTTTAGAAATTAGATTTTTTTTTTTTTTGGTCTTTTCTTCACTACCTCAATAGGCATAAAAATATATATACATACTTTTCCTGAAGCTTAAAATTATCCTGGAGGCTTCTGCTATAAGAAAACTATAATAACTAGTTGATAGTATTTACTAATTGATTACATTTACTAATTGATAAAAGTTATTTCTGTCACTTCTTTCACAGTAGTCACCACAAACTGCCTAGGAAAAAAAACCAAAGAATTTCTGAAATAATTCTGTCACTTACTTCATCACATTGAAGTTCCCTATGACAAAATATGCCTGTTGCCTTTCTTGTTAGTTTTGTAGAAAAAATATTTTTTTAGGGGATTTTTGCTGTTTTGTTTTGACTCTGCATTAGTGCATCAGTGTAATCACTGGGTCTTATTATTATCTCTATAAATATACACCAGTTCTGGATAGTTATGGAGTACTGACTTTCACAGTAACCTGTAGAAATGTTTTGAAGATATTTAGTGTGAAATGTGTTTTCAAAAAAGGTAAGACATGCATACTAGAGAAATAAAAAGTTTCTCAGACATTTTTTTGTGACATATTTCACTGTTTTAGGACACTTTTGAAAAAAGTTTTGTGTAAAGTGAAGGAAAAGGAGTTGTATTTTCCTTTCTTTAGTGTAGTCAGCCTTTCTGAAAACCTGAAATTGCCATACAATAAGACATTTCAAAGAATATTGAACTGCACAACAAAAGTTCCTTTCTTGAACAGGTGATGTGTGCTTGAGTTATTATATTCAATTACTTACAGATGACAGGATAATGACATAAATTGACAAGAATGAAAAAAAAATAAATTCTGAACAAATACCAAGAACCATTTCCTCATGCAGAGAATCATAACGGTGTTAGGGTTACATTATGGATTTCAGCCCATTTGGGCTGGAAAATGAAGAAAGGAAAGTCATTGAATAATCCATTGAATGATCCATTAGAATGTTTCCTGTGGAGTAAAAGAATTTAAACAGAGAAAGGGCCAACACTTCTGCACCTTCTTGGTGGGAAGCTTTCATGTGCATGTCTAATTTACTACATTTTTCTGTAGTTTTCGACCGACAGTTCCTTAGTCTAACTACCTATCTTCAGTGAGAAAGAAGTATAATGAAATTTAGTAAAACCTACACAAAAGTTTATATGTGAAAAATGGAGATAGCTCAAACACATCAAGAGCATTGCAAAAATTTAGTGCATCTCAAAAATATGTATGCCATCTGATCATATTGCAATTAAGAGAACTAGTAACTCTCGTAATAATTGCCTAAAACAAGCATTTTAATTATGTTAAATTATTCATTTTTACCTTGTATACAATCTGGAGAAAGACTTTTGAACAAAAACATAATATCTTTTATTTTTTCTTGGACACTCATTATGGTGTTGTATCTTTCCTGTGTATGATCTTCAGGATACTTCATATAAGCAGTGTTGTATAAACTGGTATTATAAACCAGATGCTCAGCTGAAGTAAATCAACACTGTGTCACTAAAGTTCAGCTCTAGACTGCCAATTAACTTGATTGGTAATTAACATGTTTGAAAACTAGTCTCAATTTTCTTTTGGATTAGAATCATTTATAGTTTATTCTTACAATGAACCACACTATATATTCAAACCGCAATTTATTCAAATAGAGTTCTTGTCTGGACTTAGAAGTCATGAACATCCTGAACAAATGCATCTGTTGTGCCTAACTGATTCTAATAGTTTGGAAAAAGGTTTTTCTTTCTTATACAGAGGCCCTGAATCCACGTGCTTCACACTTACAGCATCCAAGTACAATAACTTATATTGTCTGCCCTAATTTTTTCTGTATTGCTATAGCAGAGATGTATGCATAGAGACACATTACTACTAAATCAAACAAAATCTGCTATGAACTTGATAGTACAGAAGTAAAAGTACATAATATATAAATATACATTATAGTCACAAGTGAGAACGAACTATATAATTAGTACAACATTTAGAAGGTTATGATGTTTTAACTGTAATATTACAGATTAAGAGGGAAATGCTAATGTTTAGTCTGTAGGCAGTACTGCAAAACCTAAATTACAAACCATACGCAAGATAAATCTTATTGTAATATCAAAATCTGTATTGTACTCAGAAGTGAATATCACGAACATTCAGAGACTTTGTTTCTATGTATGAAAAAAAAAACTTATTAAATTGCTGCCTTAAACTTCTGAATGGCTCAAAAGGACTGATTAGCACTTAAATCTAGTATTTTTTTCTTGGACTCATTTTACCTTCTTGCCTTTTATACAGTCTAAAATGTGAGTATTAATGAGATTATGCCTATCTTTTCTTTTTTACTTGTTTTCTGACATTGATTCCTACATTATACATCTAGTCTATAAATGTTCTACTTAGTACTATTGTATTTACTCAAAGTTCTATTAAAAATTAAGAAATATACTCTGAATTAATAGCACTGAAAGTTTAAACCTATTAAAGGGATTTATCCAAACAGCTCTAATTTAGCCAGTTGCCAAATATTTAAGTGTCCTCAATGTTCTGAGAATTTCTCCTTTTTGTTATCTTAGACAATCTCTAGTGATCAGTAGACATTATTGTATGCAGTATAAATTATCTTTGTACAAGGCCTTAACTTACTGCTTAGATTTCTGAAAACAATATGTTCCCAAGTTTTATTCAAGCACAATAAATATAAAGTTATATATGTTCAATTACAGGTGGAATACAGATCTTCTGTTGCAGACGCAGATGAATTCATTTTCATTTCAATATTCTCAATGCTTTCAAGTAAGGCTTTGTAAAACATAGCTTTGTAATATATCATACTGATGTTAAAACACTTAGAATGATTCCTCTGTCCTGCTAAGCAAACTAATATTTTTCTGATTCACAGCTTTGCAATACTACATTCAAATAATGACATGCTGTAAATTCTGATGCAACCTTTCAGCCTGCAATTAGTTCTTTAATGCAGTCCCACACTTTTTTGCCCTTCAGTAACTAATTATGAACGCTGCAAAACATATACTCAACAAAGCACTCTTAAATGGTGTCACTGATTTGGTATTTGTAAGTTTTTGTCTGTGAACAAACAATTTATCCTATATATCAATAGAATTAAAAACATTATTTAGCAAAAGGGTAAATTTCCATTCAGAAATAGAAGCTGTTTCAGTTTGCTATATATATATTTAAAACTAATACTATTTATTTTACAGTAAAATTCCATTCTGTTTCAGTTCTCTGCATTAATTACTGAGGTTGCACCTTGCAAGTTTGTTGATCAAGGAATCTTTGTAACTTTAAACCTTCAGAAGATGCAGTCCAATTTTTAGTATACGAGAGATATTTTCTCACAAATGCAAATATATAAAGAAAGATTTGGATGCAATGACCTGAACTAAATCACAGCTGTCATTTATGGCTGCCCTGTAAACTGCTGTTCAATGTGAGAAAGGTAATTCTTGATTGTATCATTAACTCCATCAACTGACCAGTCATGGAAAACAGGCACAAAACAAACCATGTGGTAAATATAACAGTGAATTTCAAGAAACGATTAGATCGTACAACTAAATTCTGCAACTGGACTTAAAATATCAGTTAGAAAAGGAGGATTATAGAACTAAACATTGTCACTTGAATAGCAAAATATAAAACAAAATCAGAAATTTAATTCATAGAAATATGCAAACTGCTAATCTGTATCCCTATGGAGTTATAAATGATAATGATATATATATATATATATATATATGGATTCAGGGAATTGCTAGTAGATTATTTTTAATTAGTTTTGCAGCTCTTACACAGAGTAGATAAGGAACCATGCAGTCAGGAAGGTGTTTCTTGACATGAAAAGCTACTTTGGTTAAGTTATGAGATAACATCCATTTGCAGTCACAATATTCATTTTTCAATCTTAGCAACTAAATTCACTGGATCGTTTTAAGGGAACTACTTCACTGGTTCTCCTGTAGAAAGTTTACTCCATTTTAGGATTATGAATCACTTTCTTACCCTACAATATTAATCATCAAGATTACTATTACACAAAGTGCAGGATCTAAGAATTTGTGAGGTTAGTATGTGAAGCTGCCAGTTCTCTTTCCTTTTATTCCTCAGACAAAAAGTGCAGAAAATAATTTTGAAGTGCACACATTAATAATGCCAAATCTTTATTCAAAAAATGAGAATAGAGAGATAATAGGAATGAGCTTTAAGGTGAGGAGCTAGGGTACGATGGTAGGGTGCAACCATTTATTCAACAATTTATTCTTCAGCTGGAAGAGTCTACAACAGAAAATGAAGCTGATCGTTTATGCATAGATGTAGTACACATTACAAAATGTTATATTTAAATAGATACTTTTCTGTAGAAAACTTTTTCATTTATTTTTTTCTTTCTTTATTTATTTTTTTTGTAAAGTGTTTCAAATATGAATATAGAAAGAAACTGAAGTTAAGAGAGAAAAAATTGTGTCACCTAGATGACCTGAATTTCTTTTTCATGCCCTTTCTGGGAAATAGAATTGCACCTTTAACATCATTGCTAGAACCACCACAAGTAGAGCTGGGCAAACCACTGAATTCAGCTTTTTCACTATATTTTTCTCACCAACTCACCGCAGACAGAAAGTATCACAGTGGGCTTCCTTTCACCTCGTAGTTGTCATCTCACATTTAGACTTCTTCATCTGAGATCTTTCTGTCTTTGATGGTAAAAAATATGTATTTTAAGATGATGTAGCAGGACAATAGTGTTCTTTGGATACAAGACAATCAAATAGCAACAGACCATGGACTAAGCTTGATGGCTTATAAGTGCATGCACTGATTGCCAGTGTACTTAAGCCTGAGTGAAATAAGCAATGTAAACATAAGCAAGAGGGAAAGGGAAAAGCCACCTCATGCAGGCAAGTGCAATAGTATTATTGATTAGTGTTACCCACAGGTAAGCAACATTTGGGAAAACTATCAGCCTTTCATGCTATTTATCACAATGTTAGACATTTTATTATCCAGGATAAGCCAATGAGAGGTACCCCAAGCTTAAGATGGGGAAGTACTCTTACAGGGTTATGACTTTTGGTTGTCTGATTGACTGGCTGATGCAAGACTACCAGGTATATTCCAAGAGCACTACTGGTTTGTGAGCAGCAGACTACTGTCTGATGAATAGTCTGCTCATATATCTAAGGAGAACACTAAATATTAGTGAGATGCTGAATGGGTCAACACAGCTGTGTGTCACCTGTGTATAACCCACTAAAATCTTCAAGGACTACTATGATAAATCACAGATTTACTTCTGTATATTGGCTATGCAAGCCCACTATGTAAGCTGCTCTGAAAGTAATGACTCCTATTTATTTCCACAGAAACTACAGCAGATACAATAAGTGCAATAACACTGTTTGACAGAGGAAATTCTCAGCTGCAAAACATTATTTCACCATCACATTATTCACCACCATTAGCTATGCATTTTCACCAGCAATGAGCAAGAGCCTGCATGCAGCTTGTAGAAGTCTGCACGGCCATCTGGAACATGGCCCTCTCTCTCTCATGTTGCTGTTGCCATTACTGAAATGTCACACACTGTCACACTGTAACATCAAATGTACTTTTTGGTTTCCATAAGCATTCTGCAATCATCAATGAATGTCTGTGGATTCAGTCTTTTTCTTATGGAGGAATTAAATTACAAACCTCTGCTTCATATACATTTCCATGTCATATGCCAGTTTGTCAGACTACCCTTCTGCTTCCATCTGTTGAATGGCAATCCTCACCATGGTGGGAAGGTTCAAACTCTGCTGCCATACCACCAACATCTGCCTCTGATGTCAGGGACCAATATAATTAAATAGAAGATGTTACTTTTGGAGCAGCCCTCATAGGTAAGCATTTGTCATTGTCTCATGCCATAGCTGAGGAACGTCTCGCTACAAATGAGATTAACCAAATCTTAAAAGTCTCTGCACTGAATAAAGGGACTCAGGTATAACTAATTCAGCTATCATCATCTGCAATATAGACATCTGCATTTCATCATTTGATCCCTGGCACTAGAACTTGGCTTTGTAGCAATGTGCAACTCCTGATGCAATTGAAATTAATGAGATTTCTGCTTTGAGTAAATGAAATTCTACAAAACTTAACATCTTTTTTTTAAAACAAATAGAGCTTTAAAATCTCAAAATTGTCATAAACTTCAGATATTGATATCGTCGTGACTCAGTTCCCCAACTACTGAATAGGAGTAATACCCTCTTACTTTTTAGGAGTTCTGTGAAGGGAAATTAAATACTATTTTTGAAACATTCAGATATTATAATGATGAATGCTGTCAAAAAATCCAAGAAGTTAATAATTCTGTCTCCACATCAGCATTTGAATAGTGGCCTAAGGCTACTCAGTGGATAATGAGGAGAAAATAAAATATTGAATAGTTGCTTACTTACTGAATGCTATTCATGTGTGCTGAATGATGCAAGTGTCTCAGACAAAGCAACACAAGTGTCTAATTAAAAACTGTATTATACTACTTATGCAAAAGAGCAGAAATTAAGATTCCACGCATTACTTACAGTCTAGTATTTTCTGACTTGTGTGTTTCCCTTTGCAACTACAATTTTTTTTCTGTTGTGTTTAAAATGTAAGTTTCATTAAGCTTGAACATGAAAAGTACTTTCAGAGTTTATTAATATTTTTAATGTCATTTCTGAAAATAATGTTATATCCATCCACCCAGAAAGTATATTTGACACACAGTAAAAGCAATAACATTAAGTACTAGATGTGGTTGACTTACTTTTTGATTGGGAATGTAAATAAGCATAGGCTCTATTTGCATGGATTAACCTGCCACCTCAGGGTCTCAGTCTACAGAGGAATAATTGTGAAAAATTTTAGGATACTTGTCCAAGTGATAAATAACATAAGCAATAGATGAAATATTTTGTTTTGTTCATTGAATTTAAACAAACAAATGAGGAAAAAAAAAAAAAAGCCAAATGGTATAATCAGGAACAACCAGTTGCTGTATGAAACTTGCCATTTATGAGGCACAGTTCTATGAAGCATATTTCAAATGTTTCAGCAGATGTTACTCAACTACTAGTTAACTAAAACTTAGGACATGAAATATATTTGCCAGAAAATAATTCTGAACATCAAATTAATTTAACTCCTGGCTTTTTGCAGTATTAATTTTGTTAAATTACACAAGGATCATGTACAGTATGTAGAGCTTCCCGGTAAATCTGGGCTGTACGTTTTCTATAAACACACAGTACTCATATCTGAATAATTATTTCTAAGCATTCTTTTATCTTCTGATAACTTAACTGACAGAACTTACCCCTCAAATACTGTAGCATTTGCTTTGCCTTATATGAATAGAAACAGTCCAATAGTAAAACAGGGTTTTACTTCCTCTTATATTTCAGACGACCACTTTACCTCTAAGTAGATTGACCCACACTCAAAATGCACTGTTGTATTTTCTTAATGGATAGCTTTTTAACCTGTTGAGAAGCAGGTTGCTCGGCAGCACGTAGCTACTGATTTACTAATGATTTATGATGTAATGATGTAATCCCTAGATACGTGGAATGTGGTGTTTCCAGTGTGTTCTAGTATATTCCAGCATATCCATAGTATTCTGTATCCATAGTGTTGTAGTTAACAACATATCCCATATATGGAGATAACTCAGGCAACGATTTGTTAGCGTGCGCGTTGCATAGAGCTTGTATCCCTGGACCCTGTATCCCTGGACCCTGTATCCCTGGAAGCATATATGCTATATAAGATGTTGTGTTGCTACAATAAAATTGGACGCATCTCATATTGAGTTGATCGTGCATTCCCCACGCGAGTACCGGTAGGGCAACCCTTTGGGGATACCGGGGCGTTCCCCAACATTAACCGCTCCAAAAGAAATTTCCTTATTTTTTCTTGTTTTTATGTAGTCACTGCCAACTGTTGTTAAAAAACACTCTTCGAATATAAATGTATTTGATGCTCCATCTCAATTATTCTGTTTTGTTTTTAAAATATAAACATGTTACTGTGTAACACACTGTGGTTATTTACATGTATGTCAAAAAATGGTGATAATATCTGTAAAAATTTGAAGTAGTTTCTGTCTTCAAAATGAAAAACTTCATTCAATGTACCTACTAAACTTCTAACTATTCCTTTTTATTTAGAAGAAAATTAAAATCAATTCAAAGTCATTTTGTGAAGTTTATAGAGTTGTTACTGTCTTTTACAGTCTTCACTTCCTCCAAATCTATGTTGAGCAAAGCAAATCTAAGCAGAATAAGCAGAAAACACTAATTCTAATCAGGACTTTTTAATTCTCTTCTTCGTATCACTACAATAACTTTCATCACGATATTTCACCTATAATTTTACACTTTCTTTTTTTGACATCTTCATAATATGTACTTTTGTAGATCACATTAAATATAGGAAATATTACACAAACAACAGATTTTTAACTTTGGTATTAGCAATTAAAATAATTCTACAAGTTTTGAAAGACATACCAAAAATAGGGAAGAAAAATAATCAGTGGTTAACAACATTGGAACAGTAATTTAAAATGTATTTTCATTATGAATACAGAAAATAAAAAGCTACATGTCATACTAAAATAATATACAGCATACATTCAAAACAGCTGTAGGTAGTCTAAGTGTTCCTTGCTTCTTTTCTATGATTTGTTTAAAAAGCAAGTTTAAAAAAGAAAAAAAAAGAGTAAAAATAATTCAGACAGCAAACGCCTTACTCAACTTGTAGCTGAATGTATTAATAAATCATTTTGGAGTTGTTGTCTTTCCTCTTTTATGCTCTATGAATCTTGCATTCACTGTTCAAATTTGACAGAAAAAAAGATGAAATGATTTTTCTTGAAAAGAGGACCTGTGTGTTCAAATACCTTTTAAGCAAAAATAACCAAAAAATGTTCCTCTTTTTTTTTTTTTGGGAATCCATTTGTCATTTAGCTCTTATGCAGAAAGTAGATGCCCCAACTTTTTCCATTAGTGACCAATTACAGACTAGAGATATGCATCTGTTTTCTAGGAACATTTCCTGTTCAACTTAATATTCTGCCTAAAGTGAGTCCCATTTTTAGTCACTTCACCTTTTTCAGATTAAAATAAATGTTATGAATTCCGTTCTTGAAGAGAAAAGTATAACTTCTAGACTTTTCAGTGCTGAGCATCACAATGCTTATGCATATTTTTGACTTTTACCATAGCACTTTGCAACAAAGGACATTTAAATGTAGTGAGTGATGTGCTTCCAAAAGCACTAACGTCATCCTCAGTACAAATGCAGTTTTATTCTAGGTATGATTTTACTTTAACCATGAAGTTAATTCTGCATTTCTCTAACCATTTTCCAATTATTGAGAAAAAGTTACTTGTACCTCCAATGTGAATCTTTTCTGTTTATCCTTTTACATAAATGGCACTAAGGAAGACTGCATTTATCAGTATTTGTTAACCAAAGAATGTGTTTTACTTTCTCACAGCTGTAAGCACATCAAAGACTTCTAGGGGACATCTCTTCATTCTTTAGGTTATGATTTTCTCTGTAACATTTAAGGTAACATTCTCAAAAATAGAACATTTTTTACATTCTCAAAACTGTCTCTATGATGTTCAAAACCTCAATAAACTCAGTATCTACAGATACTTCCAAATCTCAGCTGAGTTTTATGTTTTAGAATTTAAGTGTTAAAAGACTTGAAGGGAAAATTCTATCCTTGCTGTGTCTAAGACTCCTGTACAGGCCAGATGAGATTGCTGTTTTCAAGGAGGATATTTAGTGGAGTAATGCCCCATTCTGTGATCTTTTTTCATGATGAATACTCGCGATGGTCCCACATAGCGCTATTCTATGACCTGAATGGAAGCTGTATAGAAGGTGCAAAAGAGTGTCACTGTTGCAACCAGTGCAATAGCATCAATTACAAGAGTTACAAGACCAGCAGAGGCTGTAGCATCTGTGTCACTTTGTATCCTTGGCAGAGAGATGACTTTTAATACTCCAGGTAAGTCGTGTCATTACACATGTCATCAGGAGTCATAACAATGCAATATATTTAACTGACAAACCTCCTGCTCCTGAATGAACACTTAAGGAGTCTGAATACAACTATGTCAGCTGGGAAAGTGGTTGTCATTTGACAAACTTACTTTCCTAGCTGAAGAAGACATACAAAATGTATCAAAATGAACATTTGCTTCACCTAGCATATAGCTCTCTGAGAGAGGTATAAAATGTGGCTGTATCATGCTGCAGCCTTTCTGCTTGCTATGTCTCCCCCTCCAGGGTGATCCAGGGTCACTTCTTTAAAGATGGCACACCAAGACATATTTTTCTTTTCTCCTTTAGAACTTAAACACATCAGTAACAAGTTAACAGGAGCTCTCAGAGGTTGACATGCTGATCTGTGATACATAAATATTTTGTGTCTGTGTGAGGCAAATCTCCTGGATTCCAATAAAGTATGTATCCAGGCAAATACTATGTTACAGAGATGTTAATCCCATCTGTCATCTCTATCTCTGCTGACTGCTGCTCACTCAAATTCAGTGAATGAATATAATACAGTAATCCAGAACACCTCTTTATAGTAGAAAGGTTCACATTTTCTGGTTACGAGATGTACTCTGAAAAAGTGGTACCATTATAAAGGAGAATGTGCAAAAAAGGGCTGTAGGAAACATAATTCAAGGGCTTATTTTGCATTATTTCAATTCAGAACATTTCAGGCTGAGTATTGCAATTACGTTAAAAACTGCAGCTGTTGTTTCCAACAACTTGTGCATCAGAACATTTAGTTTATTTGTTACGTTGCTAAATGCACAAGTAGTAATGACATTTTTTAAAAGTCATTTTTTCCAAGGTGTTTTTTTGTTTTGTTTTGTTTTGTTTTGTTTTGTTTTGTTTTGTTTTTCATTTAGTTTGTCTCAGGTCACCATTCTCAGAAAGAAGTGTGACATTTTTAAAAATAGTTCCTGATTTGTATTGCTCAGAAGAACATGATGATTTTCTTGAAAAGAGGCTACACCCTTGTGAGCTCAGGGATGCCTTTGGAATTTAGGGTGTTGTTTCTTTCTGTGTTTGTTTTCCCTACCTGTTTTATATAAGTGGTAATTTGTTGAAAGATGATACCTGAGTACAAAATCTCAGTTTGAAACTACGTGTAAAAAACTCAAACACATAATATGCATGGATATCATAATCTTTTATTTTTCTGCCTCAGGCATGCACAAATCTCTTAGAAACCTTGTGGCCCTTATCTGAATTATTTGAATTAGGATGGTCTGCCTGGTATAAACAAGATTCACACCAGATGTTTGGGCTGCTTCATTAAAGATGTTTTTTTTGCATATATGGGGTTGTATGAGAAGGACAAATCTGAGGTCACAAATTGCATAATTATTAAGTTTTTAGCATGTATGTTAACTGATTACCGCTTTTAAAGTTACTGTGGATATTTGACATATTTAGTCTTTTTCAGTGTTTTTGTTTTGTTTTGTTTTGTATTTGTAATTTATGTATAAAGTGAAAAATCTTAAATCTTTTTTTTCTCAAACATGTCTCTAGATGCTTGTTTTTTTTTTTTTTTTCAAAGAGGAATGTCTAATACTGATTATCCCTGGATGGCATTCCCAAAATACTGGTTGAAACATCTGTATTCAGACAAAGCTGGTTTCTCTGAGACACTAGGATTTCCTGGAGATAGAAAATATGCAATCTGAGTGACAAAGAATTGTGAAAAAGGTATACTGGTGTATAAACTCTCAGATGGTGTTCTGTCCAAGAGAAAATAGAATGCAAATTTCCTCCAAAGTTTTACCACTTCACAAGTCCTAGGCATTCTTTCTAAGCTCAACTCTAGGGTCAGTACTGTTCAGCATCTTTATCAGTGATCTGCATGCAGATGTTGAATACAACCTCAGCAAATTTTCTGATACAAAACTAAGTGGTGTTATTGACTCTCTGGAAAGATTAAAGGACTTGCAGAGAGATTTAGATACACTGGAATACTGAGCAATCTGCAACAACATGAAATTCAACAAAAGTAAATGCGCTGGAGATGAAGTAGCACCACAGTTACAGACTGGGAAACAAGTTGCTGGGGAGTAGCCACGAGCCAGCAGTGCCTTGGCAATCAGGAAGGCAAACCACATTTTGGGGTGCATTAACTGCAGCATAGCCAGCTGTTCTGAAGAGGTATTCTCCTGCTATATTTAGCACTTAGCGTGGCATTACATTGAATACTGTATGCAGTTCTGGTCTTTACAATGTAGAAAGTATCTTAAGATATTTAAATGCATCCAGAGGACAGTAACAAAGCTGGTGAAGGGGCTGGAAGGCATGTTCTACGAAGAGAGGCTGAAGACACTTGGTTTGTCTAATTTGAATAAAAGGAGGCCAAGAAGTAATTTCATTGCACTCTACAATTTTCTTAGGAGGGGAAATGGAGAAGGAGGTGCTGGTCTCTTCTCCCTGGTAAGCAGTGACAGAACACAATGTAATGGCACAAAGACAAACCAGGGGAGGATCAGCATGGACATTAGGAAGAAATTCCTTTGCTGTTAAGGTGGTCAAACACTGGAAACAGCTTCCTAGAGATGTGGTTGATGTCCCCTGCCTGTCAGTGTTCAGGGAGCATTTGGATAATACTCTTAATAACACACTTTTTGGTTAATCTGAAAGTGGCTAGGCATTTTTGTAGATCTGATCAATTCCTTTCCACCCCAACTCCCTCCCCTCCCCTTTCCTCAAATGCCATGACTTATAATCAGTCACCGTCTTGCTTGAGAAGGCCACACTGAATTTGAGAACTTTTGGCTCAGTTAATTGAAGAATATTTCATATGTATTTCTTGTCCTCCAAGGAAATAAGGTTTATAATCTTATACTTTTTTTCTATAGGGGTATGTGCAGTTAGAACATACAAGTTATGTTTTCTACATTTTAGGTATATTTTTTTACATTAATTTCCTCCAATATAAATATTTAAATTTGATCTGAATCCTTTTTAGGCTATTGGGAAGGAAAGCAGAGCAGTTACACATCATCTTATCTTCTGCTTAAAATAGAAAATATTTTTAGCTCTGGAAACAAAATATACTCTTTTAATGGAAAAGGTGTATATCTTTAGTCATAAACTGTCACTCATGAGGCACATTGGTTTTACACTTCCATAATCACTCATATAGACATGAAAAATGACTGCACTAACTTACCGACAGATTTCCTCTACATGATGGAGACTTAAGGGGGCAGGTGATCTTTACATGTTTTGTCTATTTTTTTTTTTATAGAAAACTTTAAGTGGCCATAAAAAGTCCTAATAAATACATTTGAACTCATATTTTATTTCACTTCAAATTGTCTTTTTTTTTTTTTTTTTAATGGTAAGGAATTTTCATTTGCCCAGGTTGTAGTACTTCATTGCATTTCTGCAATCCTTTTGAAGAAAGTACAGTAAAACATTCCTTTATAATGTAATACAGTGCACCACTTCCAGACAACACCCTCAGATGTATCAGTGTAATATGTTCTAGAATAAATATTATACAATAGATATGAAAAATTATTTGAGCACATTTGAAGAAATAAAAGTAGAATAATGTGTGCATTTTCTTCCCAGTAGCTAATAGCTTCTTGTCAAGGAATTTATCTGGATTTAAAGTGTCTTATTCATCTCTTATTTTATTGCAACCATATTAAAGAGCATGATATTCATCATGTGCAGCATATTTCTGCATTATTGTTACATAGTCACGCTTCTCCTATGCAATGCATTGTGGTGCAACTATTGATTTTAAACTATGTATCTTCTCATAGTTCACAATTCTCTTACAAGAGATTTCATCACTGAAAAATTTAGATGCAAAAAAGGATCAGCACAATACTGTTCTTATTTGACAGTTGTGAGTGATAAAATACAGTTGTCATGTTGCTATTTTAATTAGCCTTCACTTCTGAAAAATTAGAGATGAAAAATCTATTGTATGTTCTCCCTTGGATTTTTTTTTTTTTTCCCACAAGAATATGTGACTAAATCATGGTCTGATCCATCTCCATTTATTCTGTATATAAAGGAAACCACTGATTTCAAAAGGAGTTGGATTTATCCAGCATTTGTAATATGAAACTCTGCATATAATCATTCCAAGGTAAATTTATTAAATTTATTAAATTTAAATTTATATTTAAATAATATAATATTACTAAGAATATGCAGAAAAATAAAATAAAGTAAAATAAAATAAAATAAAATAAAATAATTAAATGAAATTACCTGGGAGTAGGGGTGTTGTATGTTTCTATGAAAACTCCTATGGTTTCATTCTACATAAAGCTCAATGCCTGCCAGGAGGTTTCATGCAAGCTACACCAGCTCATCAAATGTTTTTTGCACCTTAAACATGTCAGAGATCCTGCTAATGTCAAAATTATAAGATTAAGCCCCATATGTATCATGAAGTAGAATTCTGAGTCATTTTGAAATTCTATTTTAGTTTTTATTTGCCTTAAATTCTAGTTTTTACTTTATTTCTTCTACTGTTCTGTAATTAGTTCAGGGAACTTTGATTGCTGGAAATAATTTAATCCCTATATTCACAACTCAATTTATAAAGAAATATCTAAGAAAAACCTAAGTAACAAAACTTCATGATTTTATTCTATCAAATTTATTCCTCCAAGTTTTGGATAAATCACTAATAAAATACAGAGTCTCAATTCTAGGCATAGAAATTAATCTGAAAAAAAAAAAAAAACATTGCAAATCTAGCCCATTCGTATTCTGCTATTAAACTTTGTGAGTTGTGAAAGAGTTGCTAGATAATTCATTGTGGAGTGACAGAAACTGGAAGAGGCAATAAACAGAATGAATGATTCATTTGTAATTTAATGATAAAGCAACTACATTTCAGTTGCTCTTCTGTACCAAACGGATAGTGACTTGATGTATTATCAGTACTAAATGCTGAGATATGCAGATCAGTTATCTGAAAAAGAATGTATGTATTGTGATCAATGGGAATGTCACTGATTATTTTAAACAGAGCATACTTTATGATTAGTAGTGGGCCATTCAAGATGTTCTGATATTCCACTGTACATCAACATTAGGAACAAGATTAGCTTAATAGAAAACTATTAATCATTCCACTAACTCTCCCATTACCAAATGTAAGTAACCAAAAGTCTGCATCATACTTGCTAGGTAAATGATAACAAAATATTGGAACATTTAAATCCTTTTAGGGAATACCATGCATACACACGTAGGCACTTGTAAACTATGTATACAAACACAAATACATATTGACAGCAGAACACAGTACTGTGTATTTTTCACGTAACATTTTGTTTTTAAGCTTAGTCTCTTCCTTAAAAAAAAAAAAATAATAATAATTAAACTTGGTTTGTTCGATCAGCTATCAAAAAGCAATAATCTTCCAAAAGAATACAGTAACACAGAGAATGACTGGACTGACCATACACACTTGTACATTCTATAAATAATATTACGCAATGATTCAATCAAATAGTCTATCCAAACTAAAAGATAATCAAAATTTGTTAAAGATATGATTGTCTGTCTTAGGAATTAATAGAAATGCACTGTCTGGCAGTATTAAACAGTACACTACTCAGTACCTCTCTCCCAAATCCACAGAATTTCTGAAATCAATCAGTCTGAAAGCCAAATGAATCCCTTGGTTTGATTATTTCCACACTGAAGATCTTTGAACTGATTCATTTCAGATTTTCATTTAATGATTTGAAAGAATGAAAGAGAGAGATGCATCAGACAATGGGCATTATTCTTTGCTCTGACAAATTTAATTCCTGAAATAAATGAATGGCTTTTACATTGGACCTTGAAGAACCTGGTTGTATTTTAACTTTGTATTGCTCTGCTGATGCTTGAAAATGAAATCTTTCTGTCTTTCTTATATGGTAAACTTTTTACAACAAAAATAAGATAGCTGATATTACACTCTAGAATTTGCTTATACTTAATTCTTTTGGATATATTCTGTTCTTTCCATATTGGCTGCTCTGGAAGTGCTTTATTTTTAATTTCCTAATAAAGCATTGGAATTCAGCACAAATATCGTAAACAAAAATTAATTACTAAGTATAATTTATCTCCATTTGAGAGTGTTTTTGTTATGTAAAACACTCAATTAGATTTGCACTTTTTACATAGCTTAGCTATACTGTAGCTCTTCTTTGGTTGTTTAGTGATATAATTTCCTAATAGTTAGTAAAGAGACATTCAACAACTGAACCAAGCACTCAATTTAGATAGGAGCTTCCCAATTACTTGCTCTTTTTTAACAGGTAGGCAGCTGTGTAGGCTGATGATTGCCTTCTGGCTTTGATAATATTTATTTAAAACTTGCATTAGTCTCCCCCTTTCCTGGTAGGCCATTTTCTTTTTCTCTTCAGTCATCTGTGATGAGCTTCACTAATAAACAGAAAGCCTGTTAAGATTCAAGTTTAAATTTGTTATTTTATTCTGTCTCACATGCCTTTTTGTTATGTTTGACTGATTGCTATTCAAATACTATGGCTTGTCTAAACATCCAAATTGGTGAACCAGGCTGATCTTGCTTAGGACTTCAATCTCATTTTTGCAATTTATTTCTTTTCTTGCTGATAAGGAGCCTAACACTTCTGATTCCATGGATGTGACAAATGTTACTGATTTTTTAATCAATTTCTTCTTTCCATATTTTAACCATGTAAGTAAACTGTTTCTTTATGATGTCTTTTGAATAATTTAAATAGTGAGATTTTACATTCCTTTTGGGCTTGATAATGAAGGGAAAATATTGACAACTTGGACCTCTGGTCAGCTTATTTTTCAGTTTTTTCAGTTTTGATCATGTACTTAATTGCTTAATGTTAATTTCTATATTATTCTGGATATATTAGAAATGCTGAATAAGATGGGCAAGATTTGTATTATTTAGAAAAGATGTCTGGTCATGCGCTATAGGTATTTAAAAAAAAGATATGGATTCTATGAAGAGATCTGTGTAAAACCTTATTTACAAAGCACCTAACTCTATATAGTGTGAAAGATTAAAGGTGTTTCAAGTCATTTATAGCCCTAAAACTCAGAAAGATCTGAATCAATTCTGCCTAATATTAGACACCTTCCTGAGGTTCTGAAATTACTACATGGCTTCTTTGTGTAGAGGAGAGAATGAGCCTAGGTTTTCTATGAGTAAAAAATTATTATTTTTTTTTCATATCATCACATATAGGAATTACATATTGTCTATGGTGGATCACTGTCAAATACAGATTTAGAGTTTTGCGTGTATTATCTTCTTAAGTTCCTACTTTATAGGATTGAGGAACTTCATTGTGGAACTCACTTTAACATAGTGTCTAACCCAATAAATATTGTCCAATAATTTTCTGTAATAAATATTTTAGATTAATTATCCTGAGAGTAATTTATCCTGAGATAAATTTGTAATTGAGAATGAACCAATTTCTGGTCCCAGAGCAGTCATAACACAGTTATGACTGAATATATTCAAAGGAAAGGTGGAAAGAAAAAACTTTCTGCCCTCTGAATATTCTCAATTTTTGTACTGAGAAAAACATTAAATAAATAAAAGGGAATCAAAAGATAAAAAATCATCTGCTACAATTTATCATATCTGCTCATTTTGAGCAGATTTTGGATTTACCTTTATTTAACTGAAACAATTCAACAATACAATATAACATCATTTGTGTTCTATAAATAAGAAATACCACAAATATTTTAGCATTCTGTCTTAGGTGTTTTCATATAATGTATTTTTAAGGCATCAATTTCATAAAAATGTATTATTTTATTATTAAATATTAAAACAGATTTTAAGTGATCTTTGGATCAGGAAGACAATAAAGGTCTTGATACACCTCTGACCAGAATTCCGCAGAAATTTCAGTTTTGCAAAGGATATGTGAAAGTCATTATTCTGGCATATTGCAGCTTCACATAAGAAATTATAAAGTATATGGCAGCAGTGATTGAATGGTGATGTTTGTATGGTCTCTGTGCAGTGGGCAGTGAGTTTTCATGTGATAGATAATTCATAACTTTCTTCAGTGACTCTAAAAATGTTGGTGCACAAAGAAAACCTGTTATACAAAGAAAATCAGATGTATATATTTGTTCTGAACATTAACAATTCCTTTTTTTTTTTCTGAGAACTTCTATTAAAATTTCCTTTTGTCATATGAAAACCTTATACACAAGCAGAACAATTAAAATTATTTAACACAGCCTTTTTTTCTCTGACGTAAATGTTTTGAGAACTACCCATCACTTTAAAATATGTGTGTGAGTTTAGTTTTCAGGAAGCCAGGCAAAATCTACTTTACCATTGTCTAACTGTAATGTCAGATAGGAACTTGCTCTTTCTCCATGATGGAAAAAAAAAAAAAAAAGGAATGAGGGAATGATATATATTTTTTTAAATGTAAACACATGCAAAACCAAGCTAACCTTTGCAATTTTAAGAACAGCTAGTCTACACTGCCACCTACACTAGTCTACACTGCCACCTACACAGCAATCTAAGAAATCATTTTACCTCCAAGAAGCTTTCAGTCTTTCCACATTCATCTTTTACTTGCATTTATTTATTTGAAGAAAAAAAAAAAGTCCTTGAATATTTCCACAAATTCATCTTTTATTTGCATTTCCTTTAAGTTTCTGTTCCAGATTTTCAATTTCTCTCCAGACTCAAAACTTGCTTAGCATGCTGGCTTACAATTTCCCTCTCTATTCCAGCCTCAGCAACATTCATTACAGATTTTTCTAGCCCCTCATTCCTCTCTTGTTCTCACACATCTGAAGGAAATTGTCCCACCTGTTATCTAAAAAACCACTTTGCTCTTGTCATCAGAATTCCACCCTAAAACTCGTTTTCTAGCACAGATGTGACCTCCCTCATGTCATGGTTTTATGATTTTCGGTTATTGGTATTCCACATCATAACATCATGTAGTATATGTACCTGGTTCTTAGAAGAGAAAGACTACTACATTCCCCAGGGGACTTTGCAATCCTGTTACCATTTTCCAGTCAGAGGGAAAGATAAAACTTGCATATCATGAGACCGTGTGCTCTTTCTGCCCATCTCTTGTCCCAGCAGCATCTCACTCCCCAGCTGTCTGACTGTCGGTACTAGAGTAAGGCCAATCTTTAATTTGGGGACACTTTCTCTCACTGCATTGGATTTACAAGCTTAAATTGTAATTATATTGTATTATAGTGTGTTATTTTGCATTCCAATAGCTCATTTAGTAAATTAGTTTTTTCCTCCTCAGATTGTTGCTGCTGTTTTGCTCTCAGGCCCATCTCCTTACCCTTTTTTCCCTTTCCCAGGACGTGGGTCTGTGGGTCCCCTGTCCCACTCGTCACGGAACTGGACCAAACACCTGTAAACCGTTGACACCTCATTATTACATATAGGCATAGATTTGCACTTGGATACGTATTATCAGATCCAGAAAATGAGCTGCAGTATTGGTGTGGCACAGTACTGAATTATTAACATGATAGCCAGTATTATCTTGGTTCCATCCTACCAGCAGTCTCTCATAAAATACGTAAGCATATCTGTGAGGTTGACATCATCCATAGTGTCTTTGTCACTGTCATGGTTTTGTGATTTTCGGTTATTGGTATCCCACATCATAACATCATGTAGTGGATATACCTGGTTCTCAGAAGAGAAGGACTACTACAGTCCCCACGGTACTTTGCTCCTCTGTTACCATTTCCAGCCGGAGGGAAAAGATAAAAGCTCGCAGTATAAAAACTTGCAGATCACGAGACCTCGTCCCTTTTTCTGCCCGTCCCTCGTCCTGGCAGCACCTCGCTCTCCAGCCGTCTTATCGTCGGTAGTAGAGTAAGGCCTACCTTGATTTTGGGACATTCTCTCTCTCTGTATTGGATTTATCAGCTTAAATTGTAATTATATTGTATTATAGTGTGTTGTTTGGTGTTCCGATATCTTATTTAGTAAATTAGTTTGTTTCTCCTCAGATTGTTGCCGCTGTTCTTTGCTCTCAGGCCCATCTCCTTACCCTTTTCCCCTTTTCCCTTTTCCCTTTTCCCGGAGTGTGGACCCGTGGATCCCCCGTCCCCTTCGTCACGGAACCGGGCCGAACGCCCGTAAACCGTTAACAGTCACAGTTGTGGTAGCAGCACCATAGAAACCAGGACTGGAAAAGACCTTTTTATAGGAGGTCTGCTCCATCCACTGTACCAAAGCGGGATTAATTCTACTTAACCAGGGTATTTTTTTGTGTATTTCTGAAAATCTTTAGCTATCCTAATACCAGAGACTCCCTAAATACCTCACCTGGGTGAGGTACCTCACTTAGCTACCTCCCAGTCAGGAAGACTTTATTTATGCACAGTCTTAATCTTCCTCACTTGTAAATAGGTTTATTATTTCTTGTCTTGTTGATAGCATAAAAAGTAATTATTTATTTACTCTTTTGATATATCTGAGTATTGTTATTGTGTATTACTGAAATCTCTCTTGCTTTGCATCTAATAAAACTAACATTTTCAAGACATTTTTGTAGGACACGTTTCCTAGTACACAGTTTTCTGGTTTCATCCACATACTTTCTGGAGTGTGGTGCCCAGACGTGGACAGGGTAAGAAGGAAGAACTACATTACAAATATGTCTGCATTAATCAGCTAAAGAGAACTGAAGCTTTCTCCATGACTCTGAGTTGAAACATCTATAGTCTAGATATCCCCACTATTTAACTCCCTAAGAGAACAGGGTTGCTATATGCAGACTGACCAGGAAACATTTCCTATTACTAACTTTCAATCTATGCCTAGAAGAAGACTAATTGTACAAAATAATTATTTATTGAGTTTCTGTGATGAATCCTGTGATTTTATGCCCCAGAAATATACAACACTTTACCATAACACAAGTTTGCCTCCAGTCAGATGCATCATCCATCTCTGTACTGCATAGTGGCTACATATGTACCATTTACCTTGCAAATTTAAGTAAATGCTCCCTATGGGAACTTACAGATGCGAGTTAGCAAAATCTCTACAGGATTCCATTGAAGAACCAGCTGGGGATGGTTCAACAGACAAGTCCTAGCATAACATAGAATCATAGAATCATAGAATTAGCTAGGTTGGAAAAGACCTACAAGATCACCCAGTCCAACCATCCACCTACCACCAACATAACCCCACT
>NC_034411.1:84415355-84432146 GCF_002078875.1 Numida meleagris | reverse complement strand
TCAACAGCCTTTCCCTCATCCACCAGACGGGTCACTTGATCACAGAAGGAGATCAGGTTGGTCAAGCAGGACCTGCCCTTCACAAACCCATGCTGGCTAGGCCTGATCCCCCGGTTGTCCTGCAAATGCCGTGTGATCTCCCTCAGGACAATCTGCTCCATAACCTTCCCCGGCACCGAGGTCAGGCTGACAGGCCTGTAGTTCCCCAGATTCTCCTTACGACCCTTCTTGTAGATGGGAGTCACATTGGCAAGTCTCCAGTCTTCTGGGACCTCTCCAGTTGACCATTATCTAAGGATCTGTGTCCATGACAAGTGGGACAGGCCCGGAAAAAAAAAAAAAAAAAAAGAGAGAAAAGGAAAAAAAATTGGCAGCGGGTAGGGGCTGGCCCCAAGCAGTCCAACGACTATAGCGGCAGGGAAGCCACGGACCCACACCCTGGGAAAACAAAGGGCAGAGGGGAAAGGTAGGGAACTCGTGGGCAGATCTAAAACAAAACAGTGGCAACAATCTGAGGAGGAACAACTAGTTTTACTAAATATATCAAAATTGAGGCCTGTAAAATCAGAACAGAGAGTTTACAAACTGAGATTCTTACACAGTAAACTGCAGGAGGACCACGTGCTTCTCCACCAGGCAGGAAGAGACCCCAGGTCTCCCAGACGGCTTCACCACCCCCGCCTCCAGATGCAAAGACCCCTGGGGATTGCATCTCCTCCCCTCCCCCTTGGAGGGCCACACACCAAAAAAGGCAGTTTGCAGTAACCAGGGAATTAACTCTTTAACTGCCAGTGCTTTACATGATGTAATGATGTGGAATACCGACAACAAAAATCACAAAACCATGACAATAACTTAAAGAAACATAGAGATTAGTGCATAGATCATGTTAAATATATTGTGCAATATCTATGCATGAGTAGTGAATAACAAAGATATTTTACTAGGCGTAGTTTTACTTTCAGAATCTGAATTAAAGTTCACCAGATTCTGGAAATCACATTTCCCTCATAAATTTGGCTTGCTGCTATAAATAAGAACACATCTGAAACTTAATGCTAATGAATAGCTAATATTTTGTTTTGTATTAGCGAAAAGGCTTTTTAGCAAATTCTTTTTGATGCTTACCTGATGTTACAAAATATATTTTAACTAATTTTACAATAATCTTAGAATTATTAATGGAATTACTCAAGCTCTTTCTCCATAATTTCAGCATTAAAATATTTCTGACATGAATACTTGTTCCTTCATGTATCTGTAATATTTCAATTTTATCCTGATTCCATTTAACTTCAATGTACTGGATACTAAACTCTTCCCTCTCAGTATGATTCTTTCATTCTGTGTCTCAGAATAGCCTCTCTTGAGTCTTAAAACTGAATAGCACAAAAGCATTGTTTTCTTTCCAGTGTCTTAAGTAACTGAGAATGCATTTTCCTCTTTACAATCTTTAAAGTTTTCAGTTCAGTTTCAGACACAAACTGATTTTTACTTAAGTGAAATTGTATTGCAAAAAATAGATACACAGTGAACTCGTTATTCTGAAACAAAGGTATTTGAAAGATCAGGATCTTAATGGGTGCTTACAAGAAGCACCCTTTGCTCTTTCTTCTTAAAACATCTCTTATCAGAAAGGAGGCATGTCTATCTCAACTGAAATCCTATTCTTCCATTTACACAAACTAGATAATCATCTTGCAGCAACAGTTTCTCTTACGGGCCTCATACACAGCAATTTAATCTCAGCAGGGTCTTCCTTGGTTCACAAACCAATCAGTAGCAATCAGCAGCTCTTTTTTCAAAGGCTCCAAACTGCCAAAGCACCTCTAGATCCTTTACGACATTTAGGTAACTGTTCTCTTACTAACTGTTCCAGTTAAGATGATGGATAACTGGCTCACATTTTATGACAAAGTTACTTATGAGCAGAAATACTACCTGTCTTTGGAATACTGAAAACATAGAATATATGTGACATAGGATTATTCCCTTTAAATTCTGAGAATACATATTTATGCTAGGAGAGAAGTTTCATTTAGGTTTTATTCTAGCTATCACCTTAACAACATAATAGCCTTTTCTCTTACCTGTATTTGGATATCCTACTATTCAGTTCAGTTGACAAGCATTTGTACTGTACTTCTCTAGATCAAGGTCTTAGACAAAATTCCTATTTGTAAAATGGAATAAAAATAAGGTCTTGATGAAGTCCTTTATTTACAAAAATTAAATGTATCATTTCCCTGACTAGATTATTAAACACCCCAAAAATTAATGGATCAGCTCTATTGCTATGAAAACTTGGCAGACTCTTGAAAATGAAAGCATTGTGTTTGACCATAAGCATTATAGGAAACAAAATTATCAGTTACTTAATTACCACATTGTTGAGGTTAAAGATGCAATGTCACAACTCTTCAATCTGAATGACACATAGTAAGGCTTACAAATGTCATTTCAAAAAATTCTTGAGATTTTTCTATATAAAAAATTACAAATTTGTATCTTAAAAACATTAATTTCTAAAAGAAAAAAATGTTTTAAATCTCACCATAGTAGATCAATAAAATTAAACTCTCAGAGCTAGGGATTTGTTACCTAAGTACAATTGACTATGCTGGCTATGTAATCAAATATAAGATAATAACATGGTGAGAAATACACAAAACAGATAAGCTTAAAAATGTAAATTCCTACCATATTATTAGAACATTTTAAATGGTAAAAACAGGAACCTGCATGACAACCACCTTTACTTAAAATTTATTTTAATTTGAAGTGTACAACTCTACACTGAGAGAATTTCCCAGTAAATAGCAAGTTAGAAAGAGTTGGAAATAATTCTGGATGACAGAATTAGAATTCAAATAATCTCATTATGATTTGGAACAATACTAACATGTCAACTATAGTCCACCCTCCAAGTTCATATCTTTCCAGTTTAGAGATAAGAATATGGGACTATATCAAAAGCCTTGCAGATGCCCAGGTAAATGACAAGAAATGTCCTCTGTTTATAATGTTCTTTTTTTTTTTTTCAGCAAAACTGATATTATAGAAATGCTATCCTGTTAAATGTCATTCCTTGGTAATCAGAGTCCATAAACACCATGTCACTGACAGCATCAGCTATCATAGTACAAATTTCTATATTGATAATCGCACACTAAGTTTCTATTCTTTAGCAAAGAAATAAAAGACAGTGAATCAGCCAAATCAAATTCAGAGCATTTGTCAATACTTTGTACATAAATGGCTGATTTTGCTGTTTGTCCTTAGTGTTTGCTCACTCTTTAAATTTAAGGATGGATATTAACTATCTAGTAGATAAAAGGGGCCTGATTTGAAAACCATTATACTAGAACATCAATATGTTAAAGCTTTTTCCAGGCTAATTCAATATAATATGTTCCAAAAATGTAATGTCAGGCATTAGATATTTTGCAACAGAATTTATTCTGGGTACATTCTGTAACTCTATACAGACAACACATGATCCAAATATTTGGCAGGTGGAAGTGAATCTTATGAATTATTCATGGATGGTTAAAATCTATGAACCATTTATTATCTGCTTGGTACAACTCTATTTAAGTAGAAATTGTAATTTATTTTTTTCCTGAGCAAGGTGTCAAATGAAATGTTCTGACTGAAAGTGGGGGTTTGGTTGCCTGACTCTTGTTATTGATGTTGTGCTTACATGCTGTGCATCTATAATATATGTTCAAACATAGACTCATCCTCTCTCATTTTTTTTTTAAGTAATTTCTCTTAGTTTTCCTTTTGTGAGTTATGAGATCTCTTTAAACCTAAAAATATTATGTTCCTTGAATTCAATGTCATAGGTTTTTGATCTTTATTCTGGGGAATGTTATACAGAAATATCAATGAGAAAAAAAATGTGGATGTGTTTTTTATTTATTGTTGTATTTCAAGCTGCTTAGTCTGGCCATTAGACTAGCCTGAGATAGACAAATGACACATGTAATATAAAGATACTAAAGAAATATATGAAGTTATATCATCGTTTCAGTGCTTCTCATATGTGCAGTACTTGCACATTATTTTTATGGCTATAAATATACATTTTTTTTTTATTTAGAATTTAGAGACTTTGTTATTGGAAATCCAACATATATGCATGATTCCTTTGTGGAACTGTATCTACTTTATTGATAACAAGTCACTGTTGACATTACCATTATTAAAAATAATGTCAATAAAATGCTTACTCACCATTAGAGTATAAATAATCATCTCGGTATAGCAAACTGTGTGTATAATTTTATGTATATATACATTGTAGTCATGCCTCTGTAAAATTCAGCTCCATCTCTCTCAGTGATTTCAAAGGTTGTCTGAAAGACTACAAATATAAATTATATCATTCAAATTATTTAAATTAGGGAGAATATTCCATGTTCCTCTAGAAACATTTTTACAGAGCACAGCAATCTGTGGTAGCAATCTGTCAAAATACAGTCTAATTCCCATCAGAAAGGTGATGCTGCATACTAGGGAGTTTCCCAGAAGAAATGAATACCTCAGAACTGTCAGATATACCAAACAAGGAACAAATGTATCTCAGTTCTTTATCTGAGGTGTTTTTTATCACTTAAATGGGATAACTTATCTGGCTAAGGTCTATTTAAACACTATTTTCAAAAATTAAATCCAAATGCAGTGAAATAAAAGTTCTAGCTTCAATTAAGGTAAGGTTTTAGAGAGTACTGTGGAAAAAAAATGGGTACGGTTTTCCCTTGTGCTTCTTTCTTACCTTTTAATTTGAGAATATTAAAAGAACTCTGCAGTGTAATATAAAATATATTCTAATATCCACTTTTAATTATGAAGAACAGTAAATTAATAAAAAATAGTCTACAATTAATAAAAAGAAGTATTCAACTAAAAAGCTGCCAACTTATCAGTTTGAGGATAGAAGTACTTTCCACCATCAGAAATAAATCCTTTGATTCAAAATAATAATAATATTAATAATAATAAATATTCTACTATCAGAAATATCTTAAAACACATTTTTAAGGAAGTATATTCTCATCTATAATTATTTAGGTATTTCATGAACAGATAAGAAGATCAATATTATGAAATATTTAGATATTAGAATAGTGAAACTCTTCGAAAAATGTAGTGTGATTTTGTCTTCATTTCAACATTTGAAAGTATTTGTCTGACATTATAAGCAGATGGACATTAGCATTCATGCTGAGATTTATAACTGCAAACCTGCAGGGGGAGAATACTACCCCCAGGCTGAATAGGTTAAGCTGACTGAAGAGAGTACTGAAGGCTGAAATCCAAGAGTAGAACTAGGAAACTCTTCTCAGACACTCTTCTAAAGTGAAATTTCATCCATATCTTCTCATTGTTCTACGGAAGATACTTTTCTGCTAATATATGAAAAATCATCTAGCTATTGCATAGATTTAATGAGTGAGGCTATCAATAAAGACAAGTAAAGTTCTTGTCCTTCCTTGTTTCAACTTAAAAGCTGTTCTTTACTTGTAAAGTACACATTCTTCAGTGAGAAGCAAAAATAATACATACAGATTTCAAGTATAGCAGTATTTTATTCAGAATAGTGAGAGTTTAAAGTGAATCCTTCAGTATTTTCTACTGATTGTGTTGTCCAGTCTATAGAGAGTGGTTTTTTTTTTTTTTTTTTTTTTTTGCAGATAAGCTAGATTTCTCAAAGAGAAAACAAATCTGAAAGTAACAGATCAGGTATAGGCAAAATGCCCCAAAAACATGGCTGTACTTGAAAGTCCAAAACAATGACTGGTCTGCAGATCAGCACTGAACTACATGTCACAATTAAAAAAAAAAAAAAAAAAAGATTAAAGAAATTCCATTAAATCAAGTAAGGGTGTACAGCACCTTCATTGACAACTCTTTCAATCCACTCCTATTGTGTCAAATATCAAATAATATTCATGACAAGGTTCTTCTACTCTTGCAATTGCATGCAGATATGGATGGTATTGGTAGATAAGAAATTTTTGAGTACTAATTTGAAAAGCCTTTTCATTCATCCAAAAAGTACTATAGATTTAAGAGCAGGAGAGTGCACGGATACAAAGAAAAAGAATTCTGGATACGGAAAAAGAATGAGAAAGAAACAAACTAACAGAATATTGTTATACATATCTTCATCAATTGGCAAGAAATATGTATAGGAATGATCAAATTTAAATTATTCTCTCCTGTTCAGATTTTCCTTGAAATAAAAGTGTGTCTAAAATTTTTTTTTTGCCATATATTACAATGCACTGAACCTGAGAGAAACACATTTTCAACAACATTCTCTAAGAGTATTGTCAGCCTTATTTAGACAGCCTTTTTTTTTTCAGTTTTAATTAATTAATTTATTTATTTTCACTATGATTTGGGAAGCACTACTTAGAAAGTAGTCAATAAACTAAAACATCTGTCTGCACTTATAGTGTATTTGTTTCACAGCTTGAAGTTTACACTGGAAATATATTTTCCTTTATATGTCAACAGCATAGTAAAAATTATACATGTCAATTTATATTTCTTTAACAAACAAATATACTCCTGCTATCTACAGGAGTCTTTCATGGAACTATTTGGTATTCTTGCAAAGGAAATACGACTTACAGGCTTTTAGCAGGGAAGAAATTTTCCATAGCTTTTTGTTTGAAAGATTTCCCTTTGTTTATCATTTTATGTGCTTGTTATCCTTGAGCTAACCAGCAGTTTTGTAAGCCAACATAAGTATGTTGTATCTTTTATCAGAAATTTATACACCAAGAACAGTACAGATGGCCTTCAAACCTGATATAGATTGTCATAACTCAGCTAAAACACTGTATAGTTCTTACTGCATCAGTTGGAAAAAGTCTATGATATACGTCATAACTGCCTTAATTATCTGCAAATAACGTTTGTATGTAAAATTATGCTTCTAACACTTCTCATAAAAAAATATGAGACTATATAATTATTTGGGGCATAGTATAATAATATAAATAATATAATAATAGTTATATAATATATATAATATTATATACTATATAGATTGTATATAGTATATAATTAATATAAATAATTATTTGGGCAGAGAGGAACCAGATGAGGTTTAACAAGAGCAAGTGTAGAGTCTTGCACCTAGGGAGGAATAACCGCATGCACCAGTGCAGGTTGGGGGATGACCTGCTGGAGAGGAGCTCTGCAGAGAGGGACCTGGTGGATGACAGCTTGGCCATGAGCCAGCAGTGTGCCCTGGTGTCCCAGAAGGCCAATGGCATCCTGTAGTGCATTAAAAAGAGAGTAGCCAGCAAGTCGAGGGAAGTGATCCTGTAGGTCTCCCCTGTACAAAAAAAGACAGGGATCTCCTGGAAAGAGTCCAGTGGAGGGCCACAAAGATGATAAAGAACGTTTCCTCTTATGAGGAAAGGCTGTGTGACCTGGATCTGTTCATCCTTGAGAAAAGAAGACTCAGAGGGGATCTGATCAATGATTATAAATATCTAAGGTATGAGAGGCAAAGGGACAAGGCCAGACTCTTTTCAGTGGTGCATGCAGATAGGACAAGGGGAAATGGCCACAAACTGAAGCATAGGAAGTTCCGCACAAATGTGCGTAAGAACTTCTTCACAGTGAGGGTGACAGAGCACTGGAACAGGCTGCCCAGAGAGGTTGTGGAGTCTCCTTCTCCGCCTGGACCCTCCTGGATGCCTACTTGTGCAACCTGGTCTAGGGAGCCTGCTTTGGCAGGGGGCTGGACTCGATGATCTCTAGAGGTCCCTTCCAGCCCCTACAATTCTGTGATTCTGTGATAAATAAGATTAAAAAATAATATTCTATATGTTCATTCAAATTAGCATGATAACATTTAGTTTTCAGAACTTCAGTGAGTATTTTCTAATTTGAAGGGAATATCTGGTGAGAATTTGAAATTATAAACTCTACAACATACATGTGCAAGTCTCGATGTGATTCTATTGCATAGAGAAACTATGACTCTCCTGTCACAGAATTAGAACTGGAGACAGCGATTAGACTGCAAATATGACGACTGACAGCAGAACCATTTATTTTCAGTAGCCTGGGAAATTAGAAACTTACGCGCAATCGACTCAGTAAATTGTTGTTGTTATTAAATTATTTTTCCGGTATATAACATAATGAATATTGGCATCAGCATGGTTTATGTTTACTCCTGTTATCTAGTTACCATGAGATTGTATAGTTCCCCAATGACAAATGTAAATTTGGACATGTGAATATTTGAGCATAAAAGTTGGGTGAACTGAAGTAGAAATCATATTTATAGTATATATGTCACATGTGTGTGCTTGTTTACTTGCCAAAACACATACATGCATACTCATGTTCAGGAATTTTAGGTGAATTTTACCTTGTACATAACAGCTGAAATGCCACTGTGTTATTTAGTGGGTCTGTACAGACAGCTTGTCTAGTCCCATTTTTTTCCTGCTGTTTCTAATATTTTTAGTGCTATTCTGTTCCAAAGGACTTACTGCTTTAGATTCGTAAGTATTTCATGTCAATGCAAACATCAGAGGATGCTATTTTAGCATTGTTGTGTTTGTATGTTTCTGATTATATTTGCTCCTTGTTATGATATACATATGTAAATATTTTCTTAATTCATGTTAATATCCTTCCCTTGTAAAGTTTTTCTTATTATTTATTTCTAATTTCCAGAAGAAAAATGGGATATCTTAAACCTTCAAATCTCCCTGGCTAAAAGTGATTGAATGAAAGTCATGCTATATGTCATAGAGTTCTGAAGAAGTGAGGTTTTTTTTAGTTATTCTCCTTGTTTTGTGTGCTGTCCCTTAAAGATTTTCCTTTGGAAAATCTTCAGAACAGGAAGATCAGGGGAAAGTTATTATGGGAATTATTTTTCATCTCATGCACTGTGGATGAAATCCTATTTCCACTGATGGCAGTCATAGAATACCTAAAGTCAGCAGCAGACTCCCAGTAATTTCTGAGACTTCTAAAACCTCAGAATAATTTTGAGATCACTTTGAGGGAATACATTGAGCTAGAAAGAACTAGTGCTCCAGTTTCCTACTTAAGCCTTATTCAGTGGGAAACATCTTCCTACAAGTTGTTATTATATTTTATATTCTCTGGTCTTTTTCTTTTGTATCACTGTATTCTGTTGTTAACCAGTCAATGTTCATACTAAGGAAATTCAGCTCAATACCAGCATCGTTTTTCTTGCTGGCTTTCCCCAAGAGAAATATTATTACCACTTTTAAGCTTTAACAGTTAGCTAAGGAAAGGAATTCTTTATAGCAAAACTGAACTCTGAGCCTATCTCTTCATCCTTAACTAAGAAATTCTGATGAACAGAAAATACAGACTTCTGTTGGAAGCAGCTGGCTTTAGAAAGTAAGAGCTTCCCAGCTGAGATCAGTAAGGCCCATGCAGATGCAGAAGAATGTGTTTTCAGACAGAATAAGTTTTGAGTTCTTCCGAAAGCTAAGAATGCATTAGGCAATTTTTGTAAATCCTTAACCTATGACAAAATGGAAGATTCAGAATGTATAAAGTTTCATATCAGAAACAGAAAACTCTGAAATCAAAGTTTTTGCTGATAAATTAAAAGTAGTACATGCCATCTAATACGTAGGTTAATTACTTTGATTAGTCTTAAACATCTCTTAATAAATGTTTAAACCAATTAAAAAATGAGAGGAAAAATATAGCCATATGGCCAGCATGTACAAGCATGGCATAAAGAAATATGTTCTGAAAAGATGAAGACATTTCACATTAGTTTTGATTATTTGACTTTTCATTTTATTTGTTTAATCCAAAGTGTAAACAGGCAGAATTTTTAATAGCTATGCAATTCTTCCTGCCAAGCTAATAAAGCTATGTAAATAGATCCTTATCTCAAAGACTACGAAATTTAGTAGTTTTCTATGTGGAAAATTTGACACCACAAAGCTGGGCATGATTTGGAGTAATATATCTACAAATCATAAGAAACAGTCAAACGGGATAAAACTCTTCATTCAAATATAAGCTGAAAAATAAGGGGGAAAACAGTCAAGCTGCAAAATTTGTGGATGTGGAACTTCTTCATGTTTTGTTTTAATCCACTAAAAACAGTTATTCTAAACAACAAGACAAAATCTAAAGGAATGAGAAGTAACATAAAAGGTAAAGAGAGGCAGAAGACCTTTTGAGGAAGGACATCAAAACAGGCAGTTTTTGTCTGTCAACTGTTTACGGGCATCCAGCCTGGTTCTATGATGAATGGGATGGGGAACCCACGGACCCTCGCCCTGGGAAAAGGGAAAAGGGAAAAAGGGTAGGGAGATGGGCCTGAGAACAAAACGGTGGCAACAATCTGAGGAGAAACAAACTAATTTACTAAATAAGATATCGGAATGCAAAACAACACACTGTAATACAATATAATTACAATTTAAGCTGATAAATCCAATACAGAGGGAGAGAATGTCCCAAAATCAAGGTAGGCCTTACTCTACTGCCGACGATAAGATGGCTGGGGAGCGAGATGCTGCCAGGACAAGAGACGGGAGGAAAAAAGGGACGAGGTCTTGTGATCTACAAGTTTTTATCTTTTCCCTCTGACTGGAAATGGTAACAGAGGAGCAAAGTACCTTGGGGACTGTAGTAGTCCTTCTCTTCTGAGAACCAGGTACATTCACTACATGATGTTATGATGTGGAATACCAATAACCGAAAATCATAAAACCATGACATTGTCAGAGGTCAAGAATCATTCATTTTAAAGACAGCTTCAGGACCAGTGTAAATACAAATTATGACATGAATCAAGGCCAATGTTTAATGTAATATAAAAATGTTTTTTTCTAATGTGCTCCCTTGTTTGAACTGTGGTGTGAGAGAGATTGAAAAAGATAATCAATCACATTGTTCTACTGCACAATGCACTGACAATGAGCCAGCAAGCAATGCCTGGAGTTTCCATGAACCATGATGTAGTTAAAATTAGAAATTTTGTGATGCAGCTCCCACAGATAACTCAGAAAAGTACGCATACTGGGCAAAAGACATATGGAATCAGTTATTTGTATTTCTTTTTTTCTTTTCTATTGGCATTTTTATTTCATTTAAAGAAGGAAAATCAGTATTCATGAAAAGATGAAGGATATAGGTTTGACAAATCTAGTACATAGGCAAATCTTGTGTACTCAGTGAGAACTTAACATTTGGGTCATATCCAATTTGCAGCTGGGAGAAGTATCTGAGTAGCAAAATTTGCCGCAGCATAGTTTCGTATCAAACAAACCATGTCACTAACATACACATTTAATGTTATTCAGTATAACAGCTTATATAAGAAAATAATCAATAAAATAAAATATATTTGTTCTTTTTGCCAGTTCTCTATATCGTCATGATTCATTAAATAAAACATTACACAAATAAACTTCATCTCTTTCCCTCAAAAAAATTTCCATTTTTCTAAAATACAAATTTGAAGTTAATTTCTTTTCAGAGACAATTACCATGAAGGTTGAAATAAAGAGTTGAAAATACAAAAATCTTATCCTTGTATAATAATCTCATAATTTTATATGTTTTACAGATTAACATAATTTTGAGATAATCACTTGGGAATTATCCTGTAGAGTGAACCACTTTCGAATCTTTCATATACAGAACATGGTAACAACTAAAGATGCAGAACACAGGAGTAACAGGGAACTCAGGGAGCTTATTTTATGAAATGTTAATTTCAAAGTCCTTCTACAAATTTTACAAGATATTTTTTTAAAAAAAAGTTGTGAAAAGAAAAAAGAATTGCTGAAAAGAAAAAAAGAAATGCATAATTCAAGGTAATTATGAATAAATTGTGTCTTTAATTTGAATTATATTCTCTGCTTTACTTCAGGGCAATCAGAAACATGCAATATGGGCATTCCTCTTCAATATCTTTATTGATGACCTGGATGAGGGCATTGAGAGCACCCTCAGTAAGTTTGCAGACAACACCAAGCTGGCAGGAAGTGTCGATCTGCCTGGGGGTAGAGAGGCCCTACAGAGAGATCTGGTCAGGCTGGATCTCTGGGCTGAAGCCAACGGGATGAGGTTCAACAAGACCAAGTGCTGGGTCCTGCACTTTGGCCACAACAACCCCAGGCAATGCTACAGGCTTGGGGCAGAGTGGCTGGAAAGTTGTATGGAGGAAACGGACCTAGGGGTATTAGTCGACGCTCGGCTGAGCATGAGCCAGCAGTGTGCCCAGGTGGCCAAGAAGGCCAATGGCATCCTGGCTTGTATCAGAAATAGTGTTGCCAGTAGGAGTAGGGAAGTCATTGTCCCTCTGTACTCAGCCCTAGTGAGGCCCCACCTCGAGTACTGTGTCCAGTTTGGGGCCCCTCACTGCAAGAAAGACATTGAGGCCCTGGAGCATGTTCAGAGGAGGGTGACGAAGCTGGTGAGGGGTCTGGAGCACAGGCCTTATGAGGAGCGGCTGAGGGAGCTGGGATTCTTCAGTCTGGAGAAGAGGAGGCTCAGGGGAGACCTCATCGCTCTCTATAACTACCTGAAGGGAGGTTGTAGTGAGCTGGGGGTTGGCCTCTTCTCTCTTGTAACTAGTGACAGGACGAGGGGGAATGGCTTCAAGTTGCGCCAGGGGAGATTTAGGCTGGACATTAGGAAATACTACTTTTCTGAAAGAGTGGTCAGGCGCTGGAACAGGCTGCCCAGGGAGGTGGTGGAGTCACCGTCCCTGGAGGTGTTCAAGAAACATTTAGATATAGCGTTGGGAGACATAGTTTAGTGGGGTTGTTGGTGGTAGGTGGATGGTTCGACTGGATGATCTTGTAGGTCTTTTCCAACCTAGCTCTTTCTACGATTCTATGATTCTATATAATTTCCAAAAGTGAGGTGGTGTTTACAGAAAAAATATTTCATGAACAAGATAGAGCAACCAAAATTCATAGAATATGAGGTCTTTAAAAGGCAATGTATATATGTACAGAATATTTAGACAGATAATTAAGTAACTGACTATACACTTCCTAGTATTCAATTTAAAAAAAAAAAAAAACCATCATCAGGTTGGCTTGTATTAAAATCCAGTATTGTAAAAATTACATTACTCTTTTTATTTATTTATTTATTTATTTATGGTCGTATAGTCAGTTTTCAACATGTTTTGCATTAAATTATATATAATTATTCAACCAGGAGATTCAGATTTCTGAAACATCCTACAGATAAGTTTCTCATGTTCTTCTGAACATCAAAACCACCATCAAGACCCATAAATTTGTCTACCTATATAAAAATATCAGTAAATGGGGCAGCTAAGCACCACAGAATTGTTCACTCACACTTGGAACATGAGGAGATCTAAAATAATTGGCAGTCTAGAATCTAGAGCATGGAGAATATGGATGCTTTGTTTATACTGTTTATGAGAACAGCAAAATTGTAGGCTACTCTAAAATACATGCTTTAAAACTACTATCTCGAGCTGAAAATCTGGTTTAGTTTTATGTCCCCAAGGAGTTTTAAACAATGGTTCTTCACCACACTATCAGCAAATATGCTAAATGCTCACTGAAAATATACAAATAATCTCTGAGGATTTATTTGATCTGTACACTGTACAGATCAAGCAATGGGAAGTGGAGGATGAAAATCTCTATTTTGCATAAGGATTTAGCTTCAGGTGGGAAAGAAGGTAAACAGTGGCAGTAGCAATTTAAATCTCCAAATTATTCCAAGAGGTAAAAACTACATGAGAAAATTAACAAGTCACAGAAGCATTTCAGTAATTTCCTGTATCCATATGGGGTAACTAACTCTTCATGTCAGTCATTCTGACCAAATGAAAAGTGATACAAACAGATCTCTCCAAAATGCAGTAGAAATTTTTTCCCAATACAACTGCTATTTTGTCAATATAATACTCATTCATGTTATAAGCTACAGACCAACGTACTCTCTTAACAAAAACAAAGCCTCTACAGGATAATTCTAACTCCAGAATAGGGCATATAATATAATGTTTCTCTATATGAGTCCCTTTACAGTCAAGTAATTACAGCTAGTCTATTGCACTAATCAGCCAGAATTATTTTGCTAGTCATTTGAGAGAGCAGGATTCAGTTGCCTAGATATAGAGACTTTGCACTGGCTGGTAAACTTTGGAGTATGTAAGAAACATCTGGGGCATAGGTCTTATGGATTGCCAGCTGGTGATAGGACAGCCTAGGACATTTTAAATGTCATCAAATACCAGAAAGTCAGCGACAGATTCAGGAATTGTAGGATGAACTAAATTCCGTCCCAAGTTCCATGGAGTGTACTGAAGAGAAGTACATTGATTATAATGGCATTTAGATTTCTAGTTCACAAGAAGGTTTCATACAGATGGAAATCTAAATGTGGGTGTTTTAATAATCCTGAGTTTTATCCTAACTGAATACAATTCAGTTGTCTAAAAGCAGACATGCAGCACCATTTCATTATCCTGTATAACTTCCAGTTACCACTTCAGAAGATAATTTATCTGACAGGACCTGTGTCGCATCTGTCATTGTCTCATGGCTCTCAAACAACTTTAAATATTTAAAAGGATACCAGATATTTAGGAAACAGATGCTTACACATCCCTTCATCTTTAACCTCTGATATAAAAGAAGAAAAAACAAATTCAAGGAAAGCACCAGTAAGTTTGTCTAGAACAAATTTTGGTGACAAATACATAAATAAGAGAAGTAAAATATTATCAAACCGTAAATGTTTGTGCAACATTGTGTTTGAATCATGGAATCAGAATGGTTTGGATTGTAAAGAAACATAAAGATCACCTAGTTCCAACTCCCCTGCCATGAGCAGGGACACCTTCCGCTAGACCAGGTTGCTCAATATCCCATCCAACCTGAACTTGAACACTTCCAGGGATGAGACAACCACAGCTTCTCTGAACAACTTGCTTCAGTGCCTCACCACCATCATAGTAAACAATTTCTTCCTAATATCTAATCTAGAGATCCTAACAGTTACAGAAAGGACTTGTCTGAAGAATTTGTGAAGTGCCTGATGTGTTTCTTGTTCTGACATAAAAGGAAATTTCATGCTGTGATCAGAATATTTAAGTAGTTTATGTAAATTTTTCAATTCTACAGAATAAGTAAATCTGATATTAATACTTAGCTCTTTTGAAGCTTTGTAAGTGTTGCTAGTAACAATGAATCACATTTGTCATGGTTTTATGATTTTCGGTTATTGGTATTCCACATCATAACATCATGTAGTGAATGTACCTGGTTCTCAGAAGAGAAGGACTACTACAGTCCCCAAGGTACTTTGCTCCTCTGTTACCATTTTCCAGCCGGAGGGAAAAGATAAAAGCTCACAGTATAAAAACTTGTAGATCACAAGACCTCGTCCCTTTTTTCCTCCCGTCTCTTGTCCTGGCAGCATCTCGCTCCCCAGCCATCTTATCGTCAGCAGTAGAGTAAGGCCTACCTTGATTTTTGGACATTCTCTCCCTCTGTATTGGATTTATCAGCTTAAATTGTAATTATATTGTATTATAGTGTGTTGTTTTGCATTCCGATATCTTATTTAGTAAATTAGTTTGTTTCTCCTCAGATTGTTGCTGCTGTTCTTTGCTCTCAGGCCCATCTCCCTACCCTTTTTCCCTTTTCCCAGGGCGTGGGTCTGTGGGTCCCCCGTCCCATTCGTCACAGAACCAGGCCAAACGCCTGTAAACCGTCGACAACATTATATATTTGATAGTAAGTTAAGAAAAAAATGGGTACATAATTGTTTTGAGAATTTTGTGCTTAATATTTCTACAAACTGTGTTATGATTATAACCAATAGTGTATTAAAGCACTAGTACAAGGCAGTGTTATGAGCTCTTAAAAGTACAGTCACTATTGTCAGGAGATAAATTATGCATGCTCAATGATTCTCTACATCTGTTGATTTGCCAAATAGCTAATTAAAATGCTTTAAAACCATTACACTGTTTAAGGCACATTTTGTGATTTCATGAAATGTCATTTATTTGGTGAGAACTATACTTGTTTGAAATGCATTCCACAAAGCAACAACAATACAGTTTCTGCATGAAAATGAATCTCTCAAGAGAAGTGTATCAAACTAGTTTGACCTATGGTGAACAAAAGTGTCAACAGTTTATGGGCAGGTTTGGCCCGGTTCCTTGACTACCGGGGCAGGGGGCCCATGGACCCATGCCCCAGGAAAGGGAAAAGGGAAGAAGGGTAGGGAGATGGGCCTAAAAACAAAACAGCGGCAACAATCTGAGGAGAAACAAACTAATTTACTAAATAAGATATCAGAATGCAAAATAACACAATATAATACAATATAATTACAATTTAAGTTAATAAATCCAATACAATGAGAAAGAGTGTCCAAAATTAAGGTCGGCCTTACTCTGGTACTGATGGTGAGATGGCTGGGGAGAGAGACACTGCCGGGACGAGAGACGGGATGAGAAGAGAACTTCTCGTGATATGCAAACAGTTTTACCTTTCCCTCTGACCAGAAAACGGTAACAGAACAGCAAAGTCCTCTGGAGAATGTAGTTCTTCTTCTCTTCTGAGAACCAGGTACCCGGAACTATCTGTGATCCATGGAGCTGGAGCATTAACTCTTTAACTCCCAGTACACTACATGATGTTATGATGTGGAATACCAATAACCAAAAATCATAAAACCATGACAAAAAGACGGTGATTTACCTTCCCTACAATTTAAAAAAAAAAAAAAAAA
>NC_034411.1:84412517-84415080 GCF_002078875.1 Numida meleagris | reverse complement strand
TGAAATGAAATGAAATGAAATGAAATGAAATGAAATGAAATGAAATGAAATAAAATAAAATAAAATAAAATAAAAAAAAACAGGAACCTGAAATGGATTCATAAAAATGCATCCGCATTCATCCAACAAATCATAGTTTACATTTTCAGAAGAACATTTATATGGTTTCTTTCCTGCAGTATTTTAATTTTTTAGAGCACTGCAACATTCTCCTAGGTTATCTTGGGAATTAGAAATTGATATCTCCATTCCAGATATACAGAAAAAGGGCTTATTAACAAGTAGCTTAATTTGCTGAAATCCCAGTAATCTACACAAAGTAGAATGTGACCAGAAAAAATGAAGAGCCAAACTGTCAAAGAAATGTTGGTACTATGACATGTAACACTACACTGTCTTAAAAATAAACATAGAGTTCTGGAGTGCATTTTGCAGTGCAGAACTAGAAACCTGCAGAAATTAATTGGAGTGAGATTCACAGGACACAATCAAAAGTGAGAACATGCAAATATGAATGGAATGAACAGGAACAGAAGGACTAACACTGACTACCCAAATGCTACCCCTGCAGGAAATATCTGCCCCATACTGTAAAGCAGATTTTTGATTGCAGAACTTGGGAAGGAGAAATCCTCTTAGTTTGAAGACATATGGACTGACAGTTATCAATGTGCTCTAACACAAGGCAAAGCTAGAATACGGCTTATCTCCTTCCTTTCAGTTGAAGTACATTATTCTCTAAACAGAAATGCAAAATTGATGAGAGTTGTAACTGGTTAATAATAAGCATTCTCATGCTACAGCAGAGCAATGAAGGTTATTTTTTTGTTTGAGTATCAAGTTAGTTAAGAGCCCCTCCTATAAAGGAGAAATTGCAGATTTGAAATGCTCCTACATGAAGATCTCTAATTGCAAAGCTCATTTTCACAGATTCCAGAATAGTCCTTGGTTAAGATAGTTGTAAAGTGCTTGACATAAAGGTGGGATTAAGTCACAGTTTCCAATAACAAATTTTAGGTGTCTGTATTTAAGTATCAATATATGCTCTGAATATCCAGAAGTGCAATAATCACAGAATCATAGAATCATAGAATCATAGAATCATAGAATCATAGAATCATAGAATCATAGAATCATAGAATCATAGAATCATAGAATCATAGANAGAATCATAGAATCATAGAATCATAGAATCATAGAATCATAGAATGGCTTGGGTTGAAAAGGACCTCAAAGATCATCGAGTCTCAACCCCCCTGCCAAGTGCAGGGTCGCCAACCACTAGACCAGGCTGCCCAGAGCCACGTCCAGCCTGGCCTTGAATGCTTCCAGGGACGGGGCATCCACAACCTCCCTGGGCAACATGTTCCAGTGCGTCATCACCCTCTGAGTGAAAAACTTCCTCCTAATATCTGACCTAAATCTCCCCTGTCTCAGCTTAAAACCATTCCCCCTTGTCCTATCGCTATCCACCCTCACTAACAATCGTTCCCCCTCCTGTTTATATGCTCCCTTCAAGTATTGGAAGGCCACAATGAGGTCTCCCCGGAGCCTTCTCTTCTCCAAACTAAACAAGTCCAGTTCCCTCAACCTTTCTTCATAGGAGAGGTGCTCCAGCCCTCTGATCATCTTGGTCGCCCTCCTCTGAACTCGTTCCAAGAGCTCTACGTCGTTCTTGTGCTGGGGGCCCCAGGCCTGGACACAGTACTCCAGATAGGGCCTCACAAGAGCCAAGTAGAGAGGGACCACCACCTCCCTCTCTCTGCTGACCACTCCTCTTTTAATGCAGCCCAGAACATAGTTGGCCCTCCGGGCTGCCAGCGCACACTGCTGGCTCGTGTCCAGCTTCTCGTCCACCAGGACCCCCAAGTCCCTCTCTGCAGGGCTGCCCTCGAGGAGTTCTTCCCCCAGGTTGTATAAATACCTGGGATTGCCCTGGCCCAAGTGCAGCACCCTGCACTTGGCCTTGTTGAACCTCATTAGGTTCTCGTGGGCCCACTTCTCCAGCCTGTCCAGGTTCCTCTGGATGGCTTTCCTTCCTTCCAGTGTATCGACTGCACCGCTCAGCTTGGTGTCATCTGCAGACTTGCTGAAGGTACACTTGATTCCATCGTCTATGTCATTGATAAAGACATTGAAGAGCACCGGTCCCAGGACTGAGCCTTGGGGGACACCACTCGTGACCGGCCTCCACCCTGACACAGAACCATTTATCACAACGCTTTGGCTGCGACCAGCCAACCAGTTCTTAACCCACCGAACAGTCCATCCTGCAAATCCATACCTCTCCAATTTAGAGAGAAGGATGTGATGAGGGACCCTGTCAAAGGCTTTGGAGAAGTCCAAGTAGATGACATCCATCGCCCTCCTCCCATCCACCGATGCCGTCACTTCATCGTAGAAGGCCACCAGATTGGTCAGGCAAGATCTGCCCTTGGTGAAGCCATGCTGGCTGTCTCAGATCACTTCCTTGTCACGGATGTGCCTTGACATGTCTTCTAGGAGGATCTGCTCCATGATCTTCCCAGGCACAGAGGTGAGGCTCACCGGCCTGTAGTTCTCC
>NC_034411.1:84316684-84410332 GCF_002078875.1 Numida meleagris | reverse complement strand
ACTTCCCTGTGTAGAGGGTCAGGTCTACATATTGGGCCTTCCACTCCCTTCAGCACCGAGTCACCAACAACAATGACCCATCTTTTGTTCTTTGCCGAGGATGTTTTAATGTTAGGGGTAGTCCTGCTGGGCTTTGGAGACATCTCCAAGCGGGGAGAACCATCATCTCCACCACTGTCCAGCTGTTCCCGCAGAGCACTGTACCTGTTCTGCAGGGGCAGCTGAGGAGGGATGGGAATCACTGGGCGGGTGCGCCTGCACCGCCGAGCAGGGACCTTTTGCCATTGCACCCTGTCCCCCAGTTCATCACCGTTATTAGGTGGGGGAGAGGACAGGGGGATCACTGCAGCAGGAACACTGTCTGCCTGCTGGTTCCCCCCTGTTACCTGTTTGCAAGGCGGTAGGGGGTGACATGCTTCGTGCAGGGCTGCAGCTGGCTGCCTCAATCTCAGGGATGGCAGGGACTGGCACCACCGAACCATCTCCTGCTCACACTCCCTAGTACTCCTCAGCCTCTCCACTTCTTCCTTCAGATCAGCCACCATGCTAAGTAAATCATTTAGCTGGTCGCATCTGACACACACGCTTTCTCCATCACCCTGCACTGCAAGGGCCAAGCTCAAGCACTCACTGCAGCCAAAAACTGAGTACTAACATGTTGCTGTGGGACCTCCATCTGGGTCTCCTCATTTTTCTTGGCAGCAGCCATCCTTTTATCTGTGCATGGGACCTCAGTTTGGGTCCCCGCATTTTTCCTAGAAATAGCCTTCCGCCGGGGGGCAGCCATGGCAAAACAGCCGACCCTAGCACGGTCTAGGGCAACCTTAACGAGGTGCAACTGGTCCGGTCCTCCCGGTTGCCGATAGTGCCAGCTCCGCCCTGACTGCGTTAACAGTCCATTAACAGGTGCCCCTGCACTAACCACTCCCAATACAGTGATATAACAGGCCTCCTCACACCCAATACAGTGATATAACAGGCCTCCTCACTGTGTAGTCACGTGAACGAGTGGCTTACTATTTCAGCGCGTTTGAACGGTGTCAACGGTTTACGGGCGTTAGGCCCGATTCCGTGACGAAGGACGGGGGACCCAAGGGCCCACGTCCCGGGAAAAGGGGAAAGGGAAAAAGGGTAGGGAGATGGACCTGAGAGCAAAGAACAGCAGCAACAATCTGAGGAGAAACAAACTAATTTACTAAATAAGATATCGGAATGCAAAACAACACACTATAATACAAAATAATTACAATTTAAGCTGATAAATCCAATACAGAGAGAGAGAATGTCCCAAAATCAAGGTAGGCCTTACTCTACTGCCGACGATAAGACGGCTGGAGAGCGAGGTGTGACCAAGACGAGAGACGGGAGGAAAAAGGGATGAGGTCTCGTGATCTGCAAGTTTTTATACTGTGAGCTTTTATCTTTTCCCTCCGGCTGGAAAATGGTAACAAAGGAGCAAAGTGCCATGGGGAATGTAGTAGTCCTTCTCTTCTGAGAACCAGGTACATTCGCTACATAATGTTATGATGTGGAATACCAATAACCGAAAATCATAAAACCATGACAAACGGCCTTTGTGGTACGTGCACTCGAACTCCCCCGCTTCGCCCCAGGTGGGCAGCGACGCGTTGCTGCCCTCCCTGAGGTTTTTTATAAGGCAAGGGGCGTGGATGCAGGGCCCTTGCCCTGGCAACACCCACGCCACGTCAGCCACTCTCACGAGAGCTGCCGGGCCACTCCGTTAGCTCAGGGGTCCCCGCGTAAAGGAATCGATCCAAAAACCCCCCTGTACCTTGCTTCAGTCGCTGCGGTTCTGGCTGGGGACAGCACCGAACAGCTAACCTCGGTGATAATGACTGCAGATGCTTAGTTAACACAAATATTTAGCTCCCTCTAAAATAAATAACTATAACTTCTCTCAGTTTGTGGCAGACAAACATCTATTCTCTAATAAAACTCACTAGCATAGTCAAGGCATAAGCATAGAACCTAAGAACAAGTCTTTATGGAAAGACAGCTAGAAGACAGCTGAGAGACCACAGGTCATTTCAAATAATGTTAGTATGCTTATATAATCAGATATCCAGCAGCTAGTCAGATGATTTTCTTTCAGAAATGTAGTAACTGTTGACTGTATTGATTAGATTCCACTGACTATAACAGAACTAAGTCAACTAGCATAACATCGAAGTCTGTCAGTAAACATTTATTTTTAGGCAGAAAAATCCCAACTGTGAATAGAAGTATTCACTAAAAATAAAAGGTGTGTAAAGAAACTTTGGGGAAACTACTTAGCCATTAAGTGCAGTTTCTATTTTTTTTACTTTGCCAGCTATAACACTTTATGGATTGAAACATAAGCTTTATTAAAACAAAGAACACTATTAAGCTGTTGCTGTGAAATACTGCTTAGTTCACAGAGTTTAAATCTAATCAAGATCAATCCATTTATATATTGATGACATGTAATTAACTGGTAGGGGACTATAAATTCAGATCAATATTAATAACCAGTACTTTACATATACAACATGCCGATAAACACCTATAGTTTGCTAAACACTCTTGATTTACATAACTAGTCCTGGAAGGTTACAGTAATACACAGACACACACACACTTACATGGAACCTCTAGCAGTTTGAGCTACTCCTCTGTGGGGGGAGATTTAACAACAAAGAGCTCAACAGACTCTGGTAGATCTTATTGCTATGAGGCCTCCGGAGTCTGGAGACAGGGCTAAGGTGTAAACAGAATACTCCTTTAGTATGCACAGCTAATGTGGTCACATCTGGGACAGTTAAGGAACCCTTTGTTTGTTATCTATGTTGTTGTGAAGAACTTAAGGATAATTAACCATGAGTGGATTTACTGCTTACGAGTGAAGGATATATAAGATGTGTGTAAAACACAATAAAGAGAACTTACTATTCTGATGCCACGCTGACTGAGAATTTCTCTAACGGGACAAGTGCTGACACTCCTCCAGCCAATATCTAAAACCCCAAGCATAAAATTTCCTGTGGAGATATAGGTGTTCCAGCTGACCATGCACCCGTGCTGCTTTCTGTGTCTAGATTCAGCATCAGCCATGGACAGGTGCTCCATATGGCCCCATACACATCCTGGGAAAAAATGTGCACATTCCACTCCCATGGTGTAGGTTGCTGGCTGGATGCAGTTTGCTCCTGCATCCCATAGGAGACTGCTGGACCTGGCCCAGGCAAGAGTATGAACACCACAGGCTGACATGAAAGGCCCTGCAGCTGGGTCAGGGCAATCCCAAACATCGATACAGGCTGGGGAATTAACTGAGGAGGAATTGGGAATGAGAAACTTGACACAAGCCAATAATATACACTTGCAACACAGGAAGCCAGTTTGGGCTGCATCAAAAATAGTGCAACTAGCATATGAAGGGAAGCGATTCTCCTCTGCTCTGCCCTCATGAGACTCCACCTGGAGTACTGCATCCAACTCTGTCTCAGCCAAATTACTGTCACAGTGCTGATTACTCCGCACCAGATATTCTGTTCGTGAACTGCACCCTGTTTGCAAGGACTAACACCTAGTCCCCGACCATCCTGACGCATGCACACACCAATATGGTGAGTGACAAAATGGCGTTTATTGCATCATTACAAAGTCTTATATATCCTTCCTTATCTCCCTTATCTCTTTGTTCACTTCGTCTACACCCACAAGCTCTGGGCAGGGGAGGTCCTATCACATCCCATCCCGTACCTTCGGTTGCCGCCTACTACACACAGCCAAAACAGTCTCAACTTGGGGAAAATAAATTTAATTTATTGGCAATAAAATAGATTTGGATAGTGAGAAACAAAGACAATTTCTTTTGCCTGTCTGCCCATCTCCTTTTTCCAGGTTTAACTTAATTCCTTCATGCAGGACTTCTCTGTCTCCTCCTTATCTGAGCAGCGCAGGGTGGTTGAAGTATAGGAACTGTGGTCAGTGCATAACACTGTCTCTGCTGCTCCTTCTGTTCCACTGTTATCTCTTCCATGTGTTTTTATTCCTCACTCTTCATTGACTGTGCAGTGTTTTTCCCTTTCTTAAATTGGCCATCCACCACCTGGATACCTATACCCAACACAAAGGCTGATGATGAATTTCATTTTAAACATGACCACCTGAAGTGTTCAGGGTCCTTTTTCACTATAAAACGATCTATTTGAGGTAAACACCCCACAAACATTATCTATATCTGCAACCTAACAAATGTTATCTAGGCCATTTGCCAAGCATGGGTCATGCTGGCACACCCATGTTAATTCAGTGACAAAATTCATGCCAGAACATCTGAAGGATTTGTTCTAGGTTGCTTGGTATCATTAGACATGTATCACTCTATGCTGTTGGTTTGGTAAGATCTTATATTCAGATGTATCCAGTTGTTTCTCTACAAGGACAGATTGCAAGTTAAATCACATTTTAACATGTTCAAAGAGTCAATACAATAGAAACTAAAAACTAGGTCATTTCAGTTTAAAAAAATGGCATTGAATATATAGCAGATTTGAAATTAACCGTCTGAATGTACTGTGCTTAAAATTATATCATCACAATATATAGAATTAGAACAACGAAGATAAAAAGTACAAGAATTCACACTTACTTATTCACTGAATCACAGCAAAAGCTTATTCCTCAAAGTAAACCTATAAAAACATGAATTCTAATTCTATCTCAAAGCAGAATCTTACTTCCCATCTGTTTCTTAGTTCTTTTCCTTACTTTGTTAAATTCTCCTCTTGAGGTCAATCAGGTAATTTTAATCAAGTATTCATACTGATGTCTCAGAAAAATGGGTCTAGAAATGACCCTGAGAAGTCTTATGCTTTATTCCCATGATCCAAAAAGGAATAATTCCTGACTGATGTTTGTTTAATATGTTTTTAAAGACCCCCCACTGATGAATTCCACAATCTTTCCCCAGGCAATCTACACAAATACTTCATTATATCTACTTTTCCAAATTCTTTCTTAATGTCTAGCTGGAAACTAACTTTCTGAAATTAATTTCAGTACTCCTCCTCTATACCATAAACATGATTAATAGATTATCTTCTGCATCATCCTTTTATTTAATGAAGACTATAATCTGCCTTCAGTCTGATGGTCTTTATACTAAAGTTCTTCAATCAGTTCAGCCATGACTCTGTATGTTATGGGATTTATTTCTGAAATAATTTTACTTAGCCCCCAATTTCTCAACTTGATAACATTTCAGTGTTAAAAAAACTGGTCTTGGTAGCACAGATGAAATCACATCAGTGCTAAAATTTTAAAACAACAACAACAACAACAAAATAAACCATATGAAGTATGTAGTAATCTTATATTGACCATTTCACTGCTTCATAACAGGATCATAATAGTGATACAGTATCACAGTTACTCAAGGTAACTCTGAATCCTTTTTTAGAGAAAGCTATCAAGTTATTTATCCCTGTCCCTGTCTTTAAACTGAATATACTCTATCTTTACAGAGTTTTCTTCCATTTCTAAGAATTGTTTTGAATTCCAGTAGAGTTCTGTGTTGGTCAGTCCACTGCACAAGTGATTGGTCAAAGAATTCCTAACTGATTCCATATGGTAAGACCAATTGCCTGTGTATGCTTTTTGCATCTTTCAAGCAAAGAAGGAAAACAAATTATTTTGAAACGAAAATATGTACTAGAAAGTATTAGTTTACCATACTTACAGTCATATAAAATGAAGTTTTAAGAACACTCATTCCAAATCACGCACATTAAGTAACTGAGAAAATGGATTACGGTTTTTAACAGGAGACAGAAAGTCCATGAAAAACATGTAAATCTAATACTATAGCAAAAACAAAACAAAACAAAACATAAACAAAAACAAAAAAAAATACAAAAAACCCACCAAAATTGTAGCAACAACAACAAAAAATCAACAGTGACTGTGCATTTCTTTTAAGAAGTAGGATTATTCTAGTCTACTTAAACTTAGAAAAAGGAATAAAAGAAGGATGCAGTTAATGAATTTCTTCTTTTCCAAAAATTCCAAATAATAATGTTCCTTTTTTCCCAAAGATGTAAAAAAGCCTAAACACTAATGGTGATGGAAAAAAAAAAAAAAAACGACACTTCAGTTTCAGTTCTACTTTAACTATGCACTCATAGTTGATATAGTACAGTTCTGCACTTTCTATAACCAGCAGAAATTAACATGTGTTAGTTTTAATGAGACTGAAAGCAATTACTGGTTCTGCTGGAGCAGCTCATTAAACTTTTTTTCTTTTTTTAACCACAGTATTGAGTGGTGTACCATTAGAACAATTAAGACATTGGTGAATTGTATGCATTTGTCTGAAACCTCCTTGTACAGATAGATATAGCAGGTCATTCTCTCATCTTTCTTTTCTGGCCATGCTAATAACTCCTACATTTGTTCAAGCACTGACTTGTTTAACTTAATTAACTGAAGGGTTTCAATAGTTTCTGTGTAGCAGACATGACACAATGTATTTGATCTCTTATTCTTACATTCATTCTAATTAAAATATACTTATTTCTTCTCTGAGAGGTTGCTCTTTTATCCTGATATAAGTTCTACTAGAACTATATCTTCATGCCACACAGGCACAGGCTTAATGGTTTGCAACTTAGAAGAGCTGTTCAAGTGTGTTTTTAGTACATCAGATGTGACATGAGTTTAGACTGCACAATGTGAATAAGAAGATATTAAAAAAAAAGATATCAAGTAGACTCATAATCTTCACAGCTATGCTTAAAATATCATTTGGTATAAATAGCTGATAATATTTTCTTGCTGATTTCTCCTGGGTGCATGAGAGTCTCAGGAATGGATGACAGTTGCATTATACTCCTGATGGTGTTAACATGGAGCAGATCTTTGAAGTAACAGTATATACATTTTAATAGCACAGATCAATCGGCTCTTGCCATGAACATGTAAAGTTTCCTACTAAACTATTAACTATTATTACTATTAATAGGAGAAAATCCTTATATTCCACAGTTTCATCCTGCAGTTTTTCATTCCTAGAAAGCTCTATTATATGTAAAGGTTCAAAGAGAAACCTATATCAGCTGCACAAGCTCAGGCTTAGACACCACTTAATATTCTAAACACATAAATATTCTGGCTACTTGTATTCCCCAGTGAGAGGGATATTACGTTCCTAGCCCTCACTTGCCAAACCATCTGCCTGAAGCTGTGTGAAAAGCAGTAGCCAGTGAAGACTAAGGCAAAAAAAAGTTGTTGACTACCTCAGTAGTTTTCTTGTCCATTATTGCCGGCCTGTCTGTATTGCTTACTAGGAGGGGTGCATCTCCTTGGACTTTCCTTTTCTGGTTGATGAATCTGTAGAAGCCGTTATTGTTATTTTTGCACAAAAATAGAGGTATTTCTCATGCTGATTGTCTGCATAATTTCTTTCAATTTCTATGACAGCATTATCTGCAGAGTGTCCAATTTGGAAATGAAGACAAAATCTCTTGTTTTTTAAGTAAATGAATTGAATTGAATAATTTAATACACTATATTATTAAAATACATAAAAGACATTTTAAATGTTACTATAGTGGAACTCTGGCAAATAGTAATAGAAAACTGTAGTGTATTTAATGAAAGAAGCACTTTGTTTGGTTTTGTCTTTTTTCAGTTTTAGGTAACCTGCACAACAGCCTGACTTTCTACAACTTAATTAAATTCATTAGGTTCCCTGTTCATAAGATCTTCATGTTCATACCTTTGTGCAAATCTTAATTCACAACTCAAAAAAATATTCTTCTGAGTGAGTCATCAACATCTTAATGAATTCACCAGGAACACCAAGAAGTTTGAATGTCAAACTTGTTTAAGTTTACTTATGAAGCTATCGGTACTTTTGAGATAACAGAATTCAGAGAGGCTGAAAAATTGTGCAATTATTTCAAATATAGAGGCACTAATGAAAGATTTCTAACACTTTATGATAACTATTAATGCTGTTCTGGTTCTAAGAGCTATCAAAAGCCCAAATATAGTAAGATGCAAATCTTATTTATAATATTCCTGGAAGGCAAGACCCATAATCTGTACCATATTTTACTAAAACAAAGATACAGAATAAAAAACATCCAGATAGCATTGATATGTCCCATGACTGCAGTTACAGGTATGTTATGAAGTGTAAAATAAATCAATAATAAGCTACAATCAGACATCTTACTAGCAGATACTACAAAACTACCCTCTCTTAATGCAAAACCAATCAGATGGTGGAGAACTCCCAAGCGCAGCCAATATGAGCTTATTCTCTTTCCATTTAATCTACTCTGATAATTAATTATCCTTATTTTTAGGAAAATTACATCCATTTCATGGTTAAATATATTTGACTTTAAACTGAAGACAATAGGTCATCCACATTTTTTGTCAGAGTTCAATAAAAATATACAGAGTGGTCAGGGGAATTTTCTAAGGAATACTTAGTAGAGAAAATAGGGAGAAAATTTGGGAGCCACACTCCCAAAGTCTCCCACAATACAACTATTTTGACTGTGTGTACTGGACTGTATCTGTGTTTCTAGGAGAAATGTTTTCCTAGATTCACATTCATTTCAATGAACTGGCACCATGAACCAAGCGTGGCATTCTGGAGACCACTTTTCAAGTGTTGTAGAATCATAGAATCATAGAGTTGCTGAGGTTGGAAAAGACCTTAAAGATCATCCAGTCCAACCGCAACCTAACCATACTACTCTAACAACCCACCACTAAATCATGTCCCCAAGCACCACATCCAAATGGTTTTTAAACATGCTCAGGGATGGTGACTCAAACACCGCCCTGGGGAGCCTGTTCCAGTGCTTAACAACCCCTTCTGTACAGAAGTTTTTCCTGACATCCAAACTAAACCTCCCCTGGTGCAGCTTGAGGCCATTTCCCCTTGTCCTGTCATCTGTCACCAGTGCGAAGAGACCAACCCAGCTCTCACTGCAATCACCTTTCAGGTATTTGAAGAGAGCAATGAGGTCTCCTCTCAGTCTCCTCTTCCCCAGAATAAACAGCCCCAGTTCCTTTAGTCAATCCTTGTAGGGCATATTCTCCAAGCCCTTCACAAGCCTTGTTGCCCTTCTTTGGACCTGCTCCAGCACCTCAATGTCCTTTCTGTACTGAGGCACTCAAAACTGAACACAGTACTTGAGGTGGGGCCTCACCAATGCCAAGTACAGGGGCAGGATGACTTCCCTAGTCCTGCTCACCACACCATTCCTGATACAAGCCAGGATGCCACTGGCCTTCTTGGCCACATGGGCACACTGCTGGCTCATATTCAGCTGACTGTCTATCAGCACACCAAGATTCCTTTCCATCAGGCAGCTTTCCAGCTACTCCTCCCCAAGCCTGTAGGGTTGCCTGGGGTTGTAGTGACCGAAGTGCAGGACATGACACTTGGCCCTATTGAAACTCATACAGTTTACTTTGGCCCATTGATGCAGTCTATCCAGGTCCCTCTGTAGTACCTTTCTACCCTCTGGCAGATCAACACTCCCTCCCAACTTGGTGTCGTCTGCATACTTACTGAGGGTGCACTCAATTCCCTCATCAAGATCATCGATAAAGATGTTGAATAGAAGAGGCCCCAGCACTGAGCCCTGGGGGACTCTGCTCGTGACTGGCCACCAACTGGATTTAATGCCGTTGACTACAACTCTTTGGGCTGGTGTTGCAGAAGGAAAAGGAAGATTGCTTTCCCCATCCACTACATATTTCTCTTTTTATAGAGATTTCATTAGTGTTTGGTGTCACAGCAATTCACTCAGTTATGGGTGAAGTTATCTCCATAGAATATTAAACATCTGAGTCACTGCTTTTCAAGGCAGACTTCTCATAGAATTTCTTATATAAATAAGCCTTGCATGCGGCTGCATTAAAACTACCTTAGATTTTGAACAAGTAACCAGATCATTACAATTATACTTCTAATGGTATATTCTTCTCAATGTTTAAAATTCCAATAGTTTTACTTTAAAAGCAAGTCTTTTCAACAATCATCTATAATTTTTATTACAATTATATATAACTCTGCTAAGGAAGAGTTCTCTCCAGAATATTGCTGCTTTTAATGATGTTTGATTTCTTTTTGTTTAGGTAATTGATGTTTTCCCACTTAACAATCACATTTTGGGATCTGCCCTGTGATTTCTGAGATGCATAGCTGTGCTTTTACTTCTTTTCATGCAAACAAATTTTATTGCTAGGTCAGATGTAAAGTACGATGATTTCATGTGAGAGTACAAAAGACTTACAGAGTGTTAAATAGAATATTGCAATGCAATACCACATTTTCAGCAGCTATGCCTGTCCTTAAAAGATTACTATTACAAAAGGCATCTACTGATCACCTACATCTCCAAAACACAGAATGTTTGCCGGGATCCTGAGGGTACTTACAGCCATGACTGGCCTGCCTAGGGCTCCTCCTGCCTTGTTCTTGTCCTAGAACCCCATGTCAAATCTGGAAGCCATTAGCTCCATCCATGACAGTCTCTAGCTATCCAGAATCCAGCTCTGCCCAGTCATGGGCCCCACCAAACCAGGCCCACCTTCAGGCCCACGTACTGATCTGGCCTCAGCCAGTCCCTATCCCCATAGCTCTGCTCAGCCACCCTGGGGCTGACCATGGTTTCCCTCATTAGGCCTGATCCAGACCCCTCCCACAGTCCCAGGTCCCAGCCGGGCCACAGCACATACTCCCTCCCTCAGGGAGGTGTCCCCCACTGCCCTGCTCCTGGCTGAGACAGTGGGATAGGATCTGCTTGCCAAGCCGCACCTGGCTGCACCTAGGGAGCCCCCACTGCTCCCACTTCTGACTTGGGAAAGTGATGACCTGCGCTATGCCCTGACTGTGACTAGAATTTCTACTTTAGATAATCACAGTAAACTGATGTACTGTACATCCTCTGGGGGGGGAAATTGGCTCAGGAAAGTGGGGAAAATCAATAGATCTCATGGCTGTTTTGCCAAATCCAATGACAGATCAGTTCATTAATTTTGGTATATATTTTTTTCATTCCAGAAAAGGTAAATTTATTTCAGATCATGAACATATATCATTATGTAAACTGAATTCTACGATTATAAGTCTACTTTAAAATGAACCAGGTTACCTGGGTTACACTGCAAAAAGACTGACAGGAAGAGGAGCTTGGTGCAGCAGTTTGCCGTCCTCCCAATGGGTTAGAACAGGAAACTTGAGCACAAAACCAATGTGCCTGTGATTAGTACATCAATTTTCATACAGCACTAGATTTTTTTCTGACAAGGTGAACTGTTTACCTAGTCCTACTGCATGAGATTTTTCTTCTCCTTTCAAACCTAGTATGAACCAATGTTCACAATGAACAAAGTTCACCTTAGATTTGATCATGCTTTTAATGGTTTTGGAAGACATAGTGATTATTAGAGATATACAGTGATCTGCGGACTGTTTTACTAAAAGGAGATGTTCACCGCTCTGGCTGGGATTACACATAGAATTGCAAGCACAGCAACAAGCGTGTTTAGAATTTATTACTGCAAGATTTCAAATCTCAAATCTCCAGGTACAGAAATTGTTATATAAAAGGAAGAAATCTTATGCTATTAGCAGAAGTGCTCTCATATAAAACTCTTAATACTTGGCAAAAGGGGCATGGTGATAGATACCAGTAGGAGGCATCCTGATCAACAGTGAAAAATGAGGAACAAAAAAAATCAAACTTAATAGAAGTGGCCTTCGCTAATCTTCACTTACGTACACAAAGCAGTGGACCTCAGTTACTTTTCACCTCCACAATGAATGTCATACTTTTCATCAGTAGGTATGTAGGTCAGGACAGTCCCATGACAAATCTCATGGAAATCAGAAACTAAAGTTATTCTCTTCCCACTGAATCAAAGAAATCAATGCTTAGAAACTTAACAGTAAATTTTTGTTACCGTTAACTGTATCCTTTATTGGCAGTGCTGGGGTAGCTTCAAGATAACTCTCCAAGAATGCTCCACCAGTTGATCATTCATGAACAGGTTGTATTTTCACATGTCTTACATATTCATTACATTCCCAAATTCATTATCCTATCCACTCCCAATGATTGCCCAACTGACATAGCCTTATTTGGTGATCTTTGATGTCATCTAGCCTTCTAGCACTGTGATGGTCCACTGTGGGTCCTCTGTTAGTCCTCGGGGTGGTCGTTTACTTCCTCCTAATGCTCTTTTTGTCCCAAAGATTGCTGTAGAGTGCAAGGACAATCGGAGAAGACACTGCACATATGGATAAGGAAGACAAAGGGGAATGTCTTGATGCTGTCTGTCACATTTTAGGCAAATTCTGCCTGGCATGTGTGGATCCTGGTTTACAAGAATTCCACTAAACAGGAGCAGCTTTTTTCCATTGTTTCTTTTTGCCTCATTAAAGCAGAACAGTCTTACAACACACCTCCTCTTCTACAATGCTACATCCCAATTATCAACCACAGCATCTAAAGGCTACTGCGGTGTTGCAAGCAAGCATTAACAGAATATTTTGTCAAATCACTACTCATTTTACATAGTAACGCATTAACAGTAACTGCCACAGAACTTCTATCTACAGTTTCATATAAACAAGCTCTTCCACTTTAAACTCTTTGAAAACTATACCAGGATCAAAAGGCTGACCCACAGTCAGCAGAGGTCACTATCACAATAGAGTCACCCAAAACTGCATCAGTTACTTAAGAGCTTTCTCAACAACAACTAATACCCAGAGGTAAAATTGACTAATTTGCTAATGATTAATAAGCATTACAAGTAAGGCAATATTAGGCAACGGCTATTAAAAAGAATGAAAGAGTAAACGAAAATAAAGATAATAGATGGGAAATGGGAAAGAGGGATGGACAGAGAGACATGTAGACATAGAGATATAGCAAACACAGTGAAGTAAAGTGGTTCACCACTCCTTGATCCAGCCATGTCTTGGTGTCGGGGCGTGCTGATCTTCAGTAGTGGCATACTATTAGAGGTCAGCTGATGATTAACAACAAACCTATGTACTCTTAATTATAGTCCAGAGTAATCAAGCCTGCTCTTTGGAAGCTTCTGGCTACAGGATCTCAGCAGGAGCTCTTTTGTTCCTGCCTTCCAGGCCTAGCAAATCTAAATTAGCAGAGATACGAGGAAGCTGGGAGAAGCCAGCTTGTACCTTGTCTTCACAGGATACAGTGGTATCATCTCCCAGTCTTCTGTATTAAGCTGGATATGTTGTTCCTAGTCTAAGTCTCCAGTCAGAAAATATTGCTGGGCTTTCCCATACAAAAGCAAACATCTCCAAAAAAACGCTTTCAAGTGTAAAACTGACCACAAAGCATTTCAATTTTTTGTTGATTTGAGACAAAGCATTCCTTAACAGTTTCAGGCATTCACATAACATGTTGTTGTTGTTGTTGTTGCTATTATGTCTAGGTATACTTTTTTAAAGCACAGAAATTAGATCTGAAAGAGCCAAAGGAGTGCTCAGAATTCAGTGGAGAAGTATAGTGACCAGTTTCAACTGAAACAACCTGGCAAGAGCCCCTGAAAGAGGTGTGAGATGAATATGTATTGAATATGTATCACTGCTAAGAAAAGAACTTGATATACTTTTAGAATTTCCTCTTGTTCCCTTGATGCCCCTAGACAGATTTAATTCTATCTGGGTTTTAGCATTCCTAACCTGATCTCTGGCTGCTCAGACAACTTCTTTGTAGTCCTCCCAGGTAACTCATTCCTGCTTCCACTACCTATAGACTTTGTTTTTGCATTTAGGTAAGTCCAGGAGCTCCTTGTTGATCCACGGAGGCCTCCTGGCATTCTTGCTTGCCTTCCTCTTTCTCAGGATGCACAAAACATTATAAAGGCTGAAAACTGTTTTTGACAATATGATGTATACGTTGACAGTTTCCTAAAAATAAATCTTGAAGTCTTCTGGGATAATAATCCCATGCTGATAATAAAATTAACATAGTAATCTGTAGTAATGTTTGTCTTAAATTGGGAAATAAATCTTCAAAGAAAATAGGAACAGAATGTATCCATGAAGAATATTTTTCAACCGTTCTACTGGGATTCAACGTTATTGTTTATTATTCATTATAACTAAATTATATATGGTACTGTTCTTTTCATGTCTCTAAATAAAATGTAAAACAGATCTTCCAACATGCTTTTTAACAACAGTAATTTATGTGATTATTGATCTCTATTTATCTAAGTAAAATCTACGAAGAGTAAATTCTCAGCTAATTACTGTACATTTGCTTTATTAAAATAACATGATGTCAGCTACAAAAATATTCATACTTGTTATAGTCTCACTCGCTTTTTTACTGCATATCATTTTGCAAAAAGTTTTTAATGAGGCATGAAATCTGTGATTCATAGATAGTAAAACTTTAGAATTTAGTGTGCAATGCAAATTTCTGTGATCTAAAAGACAGATGATTTTTCTGGAATGCCGGAAGAGTAGAGTTATTTTTAGATTTGCAGCTTCTGGTTTTGAAGCCTGAAGTTTGATATAGATTTACAGTTTTAACTCTATATCCTTATTTCCCAATTGGTCATATACTTAATGTACTTTGAATGAAATAAAGTATACAGTGTAACAACAACTGCGTAATGAATAGAATGATAACACATTCTCATGTGTACACCACAATATGTACCAGAAATAATGCACCAAAACAAACAAAAAAAAAACAACAAAAAAAAAAACGGTAACAAAAATAAGAAAAATGGGTCATAGATCTTGTGAAAGTTTGGGTTTTATATAAGCCAGGACCTTTGTCAACAAACTAGGTGTAGTCTCACTCCAATTTACAGGAGGGAGAAGGGGTTCTTTTAATATATGCATACCCGACGGCGAGATTAAGACACAAGGGGTCAAATGTTAGCCCGACCAGTTTATTACAAATCCTAGTAGCTTAGGGAAATGGGGAAGGGAAGGTGGGCAATAGAAAAGAGATTAAAAAAAAGCAAGGAGTCTTTGTAGGAAGCAAGAGAGATAGTCACCACCAGGGGTCCAGCGTTGTTTGTAGCGCAGACGTTGATATTCTTGGGTGATGGGTCATCAGGGCTTGTTGTTCAGTTGCCAACCTCTTTGGTTGACAACCGCTTTGGTTGACAGCTGCTTTGATTGACGACCGCTTTGGTCAACGTCGACCTCCAACAGCAGTACGAACTTATTTATAAGTCCAAATTGGTCAAGACAGCTCTCTTTGGAGTGACGGTTCAAAACCAAAGTGGTTGAGTCAGCTCTCCCTAGAGTGGCAACTTCTGGCTCTGGAATCTCAGCAGAAACTCCTTTGTTCCCATCTTCCGGGCCTTGCCAGCAGATAAGAGGGAGCAGGGAGGTGCCCACCTGCATCCTGTTTTTCACAGGATATGATGGTATAATTCCCCAGTCTCCCATACCAAGCTGGCGCTACTGGGTCACAGGCCAGATCTTCTGTCAGTAAACACTCCTGAGCACTCTCTTCCTGGGGCAAACAGCTCTGAAGGAAATGCTTTCGAATGTTCACACGGTGATGTTGATCACCACACGGCAACACCCACCATTTGCCTCCTTGGTAAGTCAGTTAGAGTCTTATCACAAAAGATACCTCAGAAAGCAAGATTTGAGACAAAAAAAAAGAAGGGTTCAGACAGGTGTCAACAGTTTACAGGCCAGTTCAGCCAGGTTCCATGACTAACGGGGCAGGGGGACCCATGGGCCCATGCCCCAGGAAAAAGGGAAGGGGGAAATGGGAGATGGGCCTAAGAGAAAACAGTGGCAACGATCTGAGGAGAAACAAACTAACTTACTAAATAAGATATTGTGTTCTCTTGTATTCCGATATAATACAATATAATACAATATAATTGGAATTGAAGCTAATAAATAAAATGAGGGAGAGTATCCAAACACTGAAGGCCTTACTCTAATGCCAAAGGTGAGATGCTGCCGAGATGAGCAGAAGGAGAAGAGAGAGGGCACGTCTTGTGATCTGCAATCAGTTTTATCTTTCCCTCTGAATGGAAAACGGTAACAGAACAGTGAACAGTCCTCTGGGAGATGTAGTTCTTCTTCTTGTCTATTGACGATCCACAGAACTGCAGCATTAACTCTTTAACTCCCAGTGCTCTGCATGCTGTTATGATGTGGAATACCGATAACAAAAATCATAAAACCATGACACTAGGTAATATTGTATGGCAGCAAAAACTGTGTTAAGTATAATCATAATTATTTCTAGGTTTAATGGGTTGTTCAGGTATATAAACAAGAAATATTAAGTAGGGTTAAGACGTTAATATTATATCTCTATATGACATAGTGGGACGGTTTCTAGAACATTATTATGCTTTGTTCTAGTGCCCTTATCTTGTAATGGAGGTTAACAAATTGGAAAGGGATCTAAGAGAAATAGAAATTAAAAATTAAAATGTTTACTTTTATTTTTTTCTAGAAGATGGTGGCAAATATGATCTCATGTATAACCACATTTTTGCTGTTGCACAATATATATATATATATATTTAATCAGAAAAAGCCATAACAGTGCTGAACAACTATACAATCCAGTTTTAGAATGTAATTCTGGGGCAAGAAGTTTTAAAATTTAAACTTTCAGTGGGATTAGTCCCTGAAATACCTTTATGGGGAAAAAAACAGGCCAAACATTACTCAGTGACTTTAGGGGGAAAAAAAAATGTAGCTGTAAAAAGATATGCTACAAATAAAACCTAAATTCTGATACTGATGAATTTTGATACCGAAAATACTGCATGAGGGTCTATGGTCTGATTACTCAGGAGGTCATGGAAGATGATCATACAAGCTTTCTCAGGTGGTAAGACTTGCCATCCAGTCTATGAATTGAGGTCCAACATAGAAAAATAGAGCTGTTCAGTTTCCATCTGCTTTCAAAGGCTTCAGGAAGATAAATTAGTCCATATAATGAATTTGGGGGTGTAGATTGATGAAAGATTCAACACGAGCCAGCAATGTGCGCTTGCAGCCCAGAAGGCCAACCAGCTTGTTCAGTGAGGCTGTGAATGCCCCCTCCCTGGAAGCATTCAAGGCCAGACTGGATGGGATGTTGAGCAACCTGGTCTAGAGAGAGGTATCCCTGCCTATAGCAGGGGGGTTGGAACTGGATGATCTTAAAGGTCCCTTCCAGCCCAAACCATTCTGTGAATCCATGATATTCAGAAGTAAGCTTCTGTAACTAACACGTCCTGAGTGATAAGGTGTTGTAGCAGGCGTGTTATGGGGCATTCGGGTTGTAACGCGGAAGGCCCTTCCCCATATGCTTGCTATTGGTTCACCTACTTTACTTGAACCCGTGTCGTAACACAGAGAGGCTGTCCTTTGTTTTCATAACAAGGTGTATAACAACCCCGTATATGGCCTTTCGGAAGTGAGAGGTCAGAAGCGGGATATTCAGTATGATTGGCCAGGAGCCTGTGTGAGCTTCTGGAACAGTCTACTAAAAAGGTAAGAAATACCATATAGTTTTGTAGCTTTTACCAATAAAGGCCATTTTCCTGCTCATCATATTGATGCTATGTGCAGTTGCTGGCCAGGAACCGGGTTTAGGTTCTCTGCGTGCAAGGGTAATACGAAAAGTGTCGCCGGAGTTCAGTAACAATAAGAACAATACATTTTCACAGCATGGTGAATGAATCTACTTTATATCAAAGTAAGACTGGAGGTTTTTAATTTGTTCTGAGGAATTTAAAAGGGTTATTATTTAGAGTAACAACTAATTTTCCCAAATAGTCTTTCCTTATTTTACCCAAACACAGGAAAAGTTATTCAGCAAAAATATTCATCAGTTATATTATACTATAAGTGAAAAATGAGACACATTCAGTGCCACTTCGGATGATTTTTTAGAAGACTGTGAATGTAAAGTTGCTATCAAACAACCATTTTATTTTGATAAATTATGCTTATAATCACAGTAGGGAACTATATTTGTTTGGGGATTTTAAAATAAATTCTAAACATTGCTTTTGATACCTTCTCAATATTTCATATTATTGTTAGTGGATTATTTCTAGACTTCAGTCATCCTTATCTTTATAATCAGTACAGATTACAAGAAGCACATTCAGATTTTCATTTCCATTGGATGAAATCACTGCAGCATCTGGTTTACTTGTCTGAGAGCATGTATGAACTTCAGTTTTCTCTTACTTTCACTAGAATAGGTGTAGACACATTGCACAAAGATGCAACACTATTTACCATCTATCTGTGTGTTTGTGGAGAAACAAATTTTAAGATAGACAATATTTAAGAGAAATGTATAAAATAGCTACCACAGAACTGCTGTAAGCAGCAATGATTTTCTTCCACAAAAGATTTTTTCTTAGATGAATGGATGTCCTCTAGAACTCAGCAAACTGCGAGATGATTTTCTGGTCCCTTGGAAGTCCAAATAACTTTTCAACAGTTTAAGCCTGAGTATGTACTTCAGTTCTTTGCTTGAAAGACAACTCTAGTTTTAGAATCTTACTTGAAGATACTTGAACAATGTCATGGTGTTATCTAAGGATCTGTGTCCATGACAGGGGAACAGCAGGCCCACAGGCCTGGAAAAGAGAGAAAGGAAAAAAAAAATGTCGGCGGGTAGGGGCTAGCCCGGAGCGGTCCGGCGAGTAATGCAGCAGGGGACCCACCCTGGGGAAGAGAAAGGGAAAAGGAGAAAAATAACGAACTCATAGAAGGATCTAAAGCAAAACAGCAGCACCAATCTGAGGAGGAACGTCAATTTACTAAATAATGTATCAAAATTGAGGCCAATAAATCAGAGAGAGTTACAAAGCTGAGATTCTTACACCGTAAGCTGCAGGGGGACCATGCTTCTCTGCCGGGTAGGAAGGAAGAGACTTCGGGTCTGCCAGGCCGCTTCACCTCCACCTCCAGACGTAAAGACCCCTGGGGAGTGCAGCTCCTCCCTTCCCCCTTCTTCAGAGAACCAAAAAACACCCAAAAAAGGCAGTCCACAGAAAACAGGGCATTAACTCTTTAACTGCCATTGCTTTACATGATGTTATGATGTGGAATACTGACAACAAAAAAATCACAAAACCATGACAAACAATTATTTTAATCTAAAAATACACCCGGTACATCTGTTTCTCCAGAGTTTTGTGGAATGTTACATCCACAAACAGACATACAGAGGTTTGTTGTACTAATGAGCCATATCTTCTGCTTATGTCTAACAAGAGAAGATGTTTTTCATTTGTATCATTTATACTTGTTATCTTGTCCTATCTGTCAAACTATCATTATTATTAACTGTGCTCGTCTACTTTACTCAAAGATGAAAGGTGGCAGTCAGCAGCTAAGTGAGAGAAACTTCAGACAAAATCCTTTTTGACTCTCTTTTGGCATATAATTGAGAAAAAAAACCCTAATAAATATAAAAATGAGTACAAACTCCATTTCCTAGTTAATTTGGATCAAAATACAATGTTAAATTCCTCAGAACTAACACAATTTAAAAGCTTGATGGTAAAAAGCAAGGTAACCTCCTCAACACTTTATCTAAATCAAAGTGTGCATGAGACATCCTTGAGGTAGTAAATGTGATTAAACATTATATAAATGGATAATATTAACTAAATAATGATCATAATACATTGTTCTTGCATCACTGAGAGAATAAACTGTAGTTTTATTAAATACCTTATAAAAGACTGATTTCCACACCAACAAAGAACACTCTTAGGATAAATTTGCCACACTTAATGATATTTATATGTGTATTTAAAATAAATTATTAAAAATATAGACATTATAATCTACGGATAACACAAAATACTGCCCTGTCCTAGGAGACTTGTAATTCCACTGTATTTATTGGAATTTTGCATGGTGTAAGGCATAGTACAGTATTGTCAAGAATTTTCCATGTTGGTTTATTTATGTCTAAAGTTACTGCCCTTTAAGTTATTATGTCAGTCACAGTACGAGATGTGCATACCAAACCAAGGATGTAGTCCAAGATTTGAGCTGAGTCCTACTGAAGGACTGCTATGGTTTTAATTGAATCATAGAATCATTTGAGTTGGAAGGGACCTTTAAAAATTGCCTAGTCCAACTCCACTGCAAGGAATAGGGACATCTACATTTAGATCAGGTTGCTCAGGGCCTGGTCCAACCTGACAGTGAAGGTCTCCAGGAAAGGGGCAAGCTGATCTTTGTTTAGGCCTTTCTTGATTCCTCAGTGTTTACAAAGAGTGAAGCTAGAACTCAAATGCAAAAATGATGACTAGTGCCGAACAGCTGTCAAAATAGAAGGTGTCAGGACTTCAAGAAGTCGTTTGTATCTACCTCAGCAAAGATATTGTAACAGTCTAGCAGGAGGAGTAGTCTAGCAGGAAGAGTATTTTGAGAGTGAAAACTGAGTTCTGGCTAACATTTTGATTTTTTTTTCTTTTCTTTTTTTTTTTTTGACCAAACTTATCTGATCTGATGAAGCAGTTTAAGCTTTTAATCACTAGTTAATAATGTATATTTTCCTCTGTTAAAGCTATGACTAATCTGAAAGCAATCTTGATACAATTTTGTTTCTTCTCTCCTTCCTTATTTAATGATTCAAGTTAGCAGATAGTGGATTAGTTTCTGTGTAGGAGCAGTGAATTTAATGTTAAGGTTATACAAATACTGGTCTAGCTCTGTCTCTATCAAATCTGAAAAACTGTATATATCTGTTATTCAGATTGCAATCCCTGACATTTACTTTAACAAGATATTTTGAAAATGACTTACTGAACAGACTTCGGGCCTTTCAGTATCTTAGATACACACAGTAAGAAACACTCATTCTGGTTTAACTACAATTAATTTCTAGATTGAGATTAAGGAGAATTAAAAAGGAGAAAATTACTCTTGGATCATACTTAATCCGTAATAATAAACTATCTTTCTAGTAAGGAAGAGCCTCAAACGTGAATTTTAAATCTTTTCCTGAAATATCATTTGAAAATGTTTAATCTCAAATTTATGAGGACATAAGTGTTTGTTTCCTGTATTGTAGACATAGAATTGCAAACTCCTGCACTGCACAATGTTTCAAATCTATTCAGATATTGAATTCAAGGGAAATTCATCATACCAACTAAAGCTGTTTGGTGTCTTTTAATGTAATTGAAAACTATTTTATGAAACAAACAAAAATCTGAGAAATGCACTTAATGAACAAGTTTATCAGGACAGAATTTCTCATCAAAATGGGAAAGAAAGAAATGTTTTTCTCTGTCATTTTAATTGACTCTCTTAAACACTTGGCTAAATATTATTTTATGATGTCTTTATTCTAATCAACTACCTCCTTCCTTCCATCCTCTGCTCTCACTTTTCCGGCCTAATTCTTTTTGGCCCATCATAATTCACCTTTTGCCATTTCTTTCTTGACCTAAAAGCCTTCTTGTTCAAAAACATAAATGTTCCTTAAGGTGTTCTTAAAACGACAACTTCCCTTATTGACTAACCCATGCAAAACTTTGGATTAATGAATTTATATTAGCACTAAGTACCTTTTCCATTTACTGATTTCCATGTGAACCAATTAATATTCTGTTGAAACTCTGGAATCCAAACAGTTAATCTGTAATTGTGAACCTTGAAAACTCTGTAGAATATATGCGGAACTTTGGAAGTAGGCCAAATATCATGTAAATCTTTTTCACGGTCCTCCATCCAAATATGCTACTTAGGATTAGCTGTGAAGACTACAGAGCTTCATACAAATATTGATTATTTGTCAGATTATGCTAATATCGTCAACGCTACAGCACATAAATATTTGTATATCCAAATAACACTTGACAGCAAATACATGAATATTGTTTAAGACATAAATGTCAACAAATTCATTCTGATGACTGACATGGAAATATACAGACCATTAAGATTCACCCTTCCCTAACTAACACAGGAACATCAAATACAGGAAATAGTCAAATTCTTGTTTTCTTATCTAGGCTGATTTGAATCAAAATAAATGAATAAATAACTAATTAACTCTAACGTGAAGGTGTAGAATTGCAATGATCAAAAAGGAGAATGTGTAAACAATGTATTTACTATATTTGCATTGTGGCATGGTTAATTGAAGTTATCTAGATGTCTCCTTTATGAAAATTAAAATATATTCCCTGAAATTGATTATTTAAATTCATTACTCACTTCCTTTTTCTGTCATTCTTCAGAAGAAACACAATAAAAATTATTTTTTTTTCTTTTTTTTGTACTTTAGGTTTTACAGGTTTGTATTTTTAAAAGAATTTCTAGGAAGCCCTGTACATTTTTTTTCTCTTTCACAGTGTCAGACACAATTTCTGAACAATTGAAACATTTCATTCCTCTCATCCATGCAAAAAGTAAACTAACCAGGAGGTACCTCTTCTTCATTCCTGCTTTTTTTTTTTTTTCAGTGTATTTTATCATGTGTAAGGTAAAAACTAGCGACATTAACTACATACTGACTAACATTTTATTCTTTCATCATCAATTAGTGTAATAAGGCATGATGTAAACTAAGGTATGATTGAAAACAGATGGAATATGCCTATTTTTGATTGTTAAATAGAAATGTTTTTGGTTTTGTTTTCCTTTTAAATAGCAAGGTATGAGTCCATAAAAATACACAGAAATGGACTAAAAGCTCAATGAAAACATAGGACTCAAAAAAATCACTGTAAATAATAAATAGAGATATTACTTGTTTCATATGCTTGGAGGCGTGACTTCGGATTCGTAAACAGTTCTACTAATGACTTGAAAACAGAAAGTTAATTAATCAGGAAGAGCAACATCATTTTAGCTTCAGCTGGGGCAGGATTATTTTTCTTAATAGTGTCTGGTATGATGCTATGTTTTGGTTTTACAGGAAAACCAATGTTGATAACACACCAACATTTCTAGCTGTTGCTAAACAGTGCTGTACAGAGTCGAAGCTATTTCAGTTTTCTCAGCTCCTGCCAGAGAGGGGCTGTAGAGGGGAACCAAGGAGCTGGGAGAGGACAGAATCATGACAGATGAACTAAACTGGCCAAAGGGATATTCCATATTGTATAACACCATGTGGAAATAAAATTTTGGAAGAGGGAGTTCATTGGGCTTCTTTCCACTGCTTGGGGTCTAGCTTGGCATTGGTCAGCCGGTGGTGAGTAATTTCTTATGCATCATTTATACATACATGCATACGTATTTGTCATAACTACTATCTTTTTTTCCTCTTATCCTTTTCTCTATCTTAGAAAAAGCTTTTATCTCAACCCATGAGTTCTACTTTGTTTATTTTTTTATTCTCTACCCATCCCTTTTGGAAGTCGAGTAGAGTGAGCAAATGACTGTGGTGCTAAGCCACCTGCCAAGTTAAACCACAGCAACATGGAATAAAAGTAGGAAATGCAGAAATGCCTTCTATTCTGAAAAAAGATTTGGCAGTTTCAGTGAATAATAAGATAGAGTCATAGAATCACCAAGGTTAGAAAAGACCTTCGAAATCATCCAGTCCTACCATCCACTTATGACGAACATTTTGCACTAAACCATGTGCCCCAGTACAACATCTAAACATGAATACCTCAAATCGATGACTCAACCACCTCTCTGGGCAGCCCATTCCAGTGCCTGACAACTCTTTCAGAGAAGAAGTTTTTCCTGATGTCCAACCTGAATCTTCCCTGGTGAAACTTGTGGCCATTCCTTCTAGTCCTACCACTAATTAAATGGGAGGCCAACCATCACCTCACCACAACCTCCTTTCAAGTAGTTGTAGAGAGCAACAAAGTCTCCCCTGAGCGTCCTCTTCTCCAGACTAAATAATCCCCAGTTTCCCCAGTCTCTCTTCATAAGGCTTGTGCTCCAGACCCCTCACCAGCTTCACTGCTTCTCTAAACATACTCTAGGGCCTTGGTGTCTTTCTTGTAGTGAGGGACCTAAAATTTAACACAGTACTGAAGGTGCAGCATCACCAGGGCTGAGTACAGAGGGAAAGTATAGACAGATGATTAATAGATTAACATGAACAGTCTCAGTTACAATAAAGTTTGGCTTCAAGACTGGACATGTTATATTAGCTTAGTTTATGGCACTAGAATAACCATTATTGAAATGATGTATTCTTTTCTGATGACCATAGTTCAAGAAAGCACTAAAATGTGCAAAAGTCTACAGAAGAATGCTAGAGTATTTATAGTTGCAAAATATATCAGATACAGAAAAAGACTGAGTCAAATTATTTAATTCAATAGAGGCAAGTTTAGAGGTGATTTGAATCAAAATAATTTACAGAGTTTTTGAAAAATGCATAGCCATTTGCTGGAGAAAGTGTGAGAAGGAGGAGAGTGTGAGAGTATGGGGAAAGGAATTCTGAGTCATTTGTAGGATAGAAGAAATGTTGAAGAAAAGTATACAACATCATTTATTTTTACTCAAGAAAATATTTATCATTCTCCATTCACACTTTCCCCTTGTTATTCAGTACTGAACTCATAGATTTATTACAGTATTTTAACATTCAACTTTACTTTCCTCTATTGTTTTAAAAACTGAGGATCTGTACACAATAAAACTGGAAAAAAAAAAAAAGAAATTTCCAAAATTAATGAACTCCCCAATCTAGACAACTGGAAGTAAGCAGAAGGTTTATATTTACCTCTTTAGTTTCTAGCAGAGATCAGTATATCAGACTCAAGTGAGTTCTTTCTCACAAATAAGTGGTGATGGCTACCTTGGAAAGGTAATTGAAATCAAAACACTTCCCTTGAGCTGTGGAAGTTTAAGGTCCTGTGTTGTATTCAGGACAGCCACAATGCAATGCAAAAAATGCACCTACGCAAGATATTCCTTAAGGTGCAGAGGATTACAACAAATACTCAACAAGCAAAAGTTCGCCTACCTACTCAATTGACTTGACCTTTAAATATACCTCTTTAGATACACAACATATAAGATGCCCAGCTAGCATATCCTCTTTAGCCGGAATATCACATGAATGTTGGAAATCTAAGATTTGCAGAGTGAATGCAAAAAAAAAACAAAAAAAAAACCTGTAACCAACTCCTTTTACTAATGAGTTGTGCATTAGAATAGCCTGGCTCTGATTATCCTCAGAAAAAAAAATGATGTTACATATTTACCATACTAATCAAATAGGAATCATCTGTTATCAGGGAAGGAAGATGATAATCAAAAAGAAAATACAAATACTATTCTCATCAGAATATTCTTACATGCTCATTATCATTTCTATAAGAAAAAAGCACAAAGATAAAGAAAAAAGAAAAGAAACACAGTGAATTAAATTGCTGTTTGTTGATATTATTTTCATTAAAATATTGAAATGGAATTTAATGAACATAATCATAAAACGGTCACAAAAATATGACTCATGTTGTGTATCACCCAAAAATATACATAGATAAGTTATTCAGCAATTAGGACTAGTTAGTGATCCAGTCCCTCCTTTACGGCATATTAGATCTATTCACTCGTTAGAGTTATTTAGTACATTATAACATCTTTGGAGAATTGCATCATGATTTTGCTAACACATAGGATATAATCAGTATATTCTTGTAAAAAAGATTCTGGTTAAACTCTGCTGAAGCGTAACATACAAACAATTATCTCTGGAGTCTAGACCCACTCAGTCAAATTATTATAATTTTCTCCTGCTCCTTTCTGTTTAGTAGCTAATATTTTCTACAGTCAGTTCATATATGCAGCCTACTGGGTCTCACTCAAGTATGTTTTTTTGTTTCTGCACAAAAGAGTGAATTCTGTGGCATAGTTTTTACATGATCAGGCCACGTGACTCAGCAAAAGAGGAGCCCAAAATATGGATCAATAAGATGGGAAAGACAAAAAAATAAAGTGTTCAGTTTAATAAAGAAATTATCTAATTTCTTGAATAAGGCTTGTGCTAACACTGAAAGCAACTGGGAAAAAAGTGGAACTGTTGGCAATCTGACAAAATGATTTTTGATGTGGAACTGTGTATGAAACAAAGGTGTAGAATTGAATTCCTCCATGTGGAAAAAAAAAATTGCAACTACTGATATTCATCCATGCTTGCTGAATGTTTATGGAGACCAAAGAGTGGATGTGCGCTCAGTATGGTGGTGGATGGTGCTCTTCAACAGTGGTGACAGTGGGTCACCTCTGCTTGTGTAGATTTTTACAAGCACAGCAAGAGGGCTCTTGTTAATGGTGGTGACTACATTGAGGAATACTGTTTTGTAGCTGAGGATGTGATCTAACAAATAGTGTTATTGTACTCTTTGTATCGATTGTAGTCTACATGGACATTAATAGGAAGCATTACTTTTGGAGCAAAGCACATAGATCTGTCATATAGTTCTGAGATCTAAAAATAGTTTCCCCATGACTTAGCATCACAGACTACAAAACTGTGAGCACCTACTTCCAGTGGCTACCTACGGTGTCATCCCAAATCCAGGAAGAAAACTCTCTAACTCCAGTGTGGTGTTAGAGAGTGGCATTCCTTTATTCCTCACAATATGTACTGGGCAACTTGACGAGCAAGCACATCCTCTCAGAGTTCACGTTCTACATTTGAACAGTTAAGAGATGCATATGCAGTACATTGGCATATATATTTATTCCTTTTCAAGGACTCACAAATATATGCTAATGTCCCTTTGGGCACACTCAGTAGTATCTAGGGTGGTCGAGTGCTCACCTACTTCTGCATTTTTCACCATCAGCTTAATCACTGAGGCCTTTGACTCAATTTTATCCACTTTGGAAAATTTCCATTGCTTATTAGGCCATAATGAACAACTTTTTAAAACAATATACGTGGAGCCTGAGGAAAGTGTCCTTGTTCCTACTGGATGCAAAAGAGAAAAGTATTCTGACTCCCATGCTTCTTGTCAGGCAAAATCATTGAGGCAAAAGATGAAAGCGTTCTATTATGTCCCTAGTGTAAAGTTACTGGGGAAAACAAGACTTCACCCACTAAAGCTGAAACTGAAAGTTTCAGAACTATCTCTTATGGATTACTTTTGCTAAACTAATATACTAGTTCTTAAACTAATGTATTAATATCTGTTGCTAATCAAACAAACATATATCAACTGAATACTTTTTAATCATAAAAGGAATACTTCAGTCTGTAGGATGTACCATGATGAGAGCTTACACATTACATTCTTTAATTAAAAATAGGAGCCAAATCAAGTTGCAGATAAAAGATATCTGAGTAATAGCTTCCCTAAATATTTTATTTTCTGTGACCCATTTTACAGGAAGACAATGACACCAGTCTGACAGAACGGCGCCTGACATGGAAGCGCATGTGAAGCAAAGATGTGTCATTGAACTCCTCTATGCAGAAAAAATTGCACCCGTTGACATTCACTGATGCTTGTTGAATGTTTATGGAGACCAAATAGTGGATGATAGCACAGTGAGGTGGTAGGTGGTGAGCTTCAGCAGCAGCAACAGTAGGTTACCTCCGCTGGTGCAGATTTTTATATGTGTGGTATGCAGGCTCTTGTTCACCACTGGCAAAAATGCGTAGCTAATGGTAGTTGAAAAGTAGTGTTTTGTAAGTGAGAATTTTTCTCTATTAAGTAGTGTTACTGTGCTCTTTGTATCTGTTGTAGTTTCCATGGAAATAAATAGAAGGGTTTATTTTCAGAACAAAGTATGAAGCCCAAGACAATGTCTCTTTACTCAGTGCATCCCAGGTAAGCCAAAAGGTTGGACACCCGTGGAATGATCGAACAGAGAAACGAAAAGATAAATAATAGATCAAAATAACTATAGCTTGCTACTTGCATGCATAATATGACACAAAAATGTGCTTGTAGCAAGGGAGGGGGAAAAAAAAAAAAACACACCTTAATAACCCTGGAAGACTGAGCTTCTTTTACTGTGATTCCCTTTTTGTAACCCTTCTTCTGGGCTGCTAGTTACAGTCTGGTAGCGTCTCCAGCCCCACACCTGAACAAAGTGGTTGCAGGTGGTGTCCCCCTTTCCCAGAGGGACCCATAGCTGAAGTTAAAACAAGTGAAGCAGCAGTTACTAGGACCCAACATAAGATGTAGAGTGGCTCAAATCATTTATCTTATTTACAGCTGTTCATCTTATTCACAGGTGAGAGAAGTTTACCTTTGCCTTCATTTCTCTGAATAATTTCAATTAAACCAGTTGACCAGCTCCATAAACTTTAAGTGCTAAGAAGCTTTTTGACTGATATTTTAACAGGGCCTGATGTTTACAGATGGAGAAATTAATCATGATGTTATATAGTTGATGGGACTTAAGAGGTCTTAAAAAAAAAGAAGTATTTATTTTATGTAACTATGTGGTTCAAGGGAAGAAAGTCTTAAATATCACTTTAACTTAGAAAATCTTACTTTAACATTCTGGGAATGAGAAGAGCGTGTGAGTTTATTACTGAGGAAAGATGTAGAGAATAGAAGAGATAGATGAAGTTATACCATGACTGAAATGCAAAGGCAAAGAGATAGCAGGACATGAGAATAGAAATATTTCGCATCATGTAAAATCTTTAGCAGATACGTCTGTCAAGGCAAAGAGAGATCAGTGGGTTGTACTTGAAACCCATTACTTCTTGTACTACAATACACTCATCTTTATTTGACATATCAGCAAACCCACACAGATATACTGTATTTTTCATTGCAGTCAACATACCTTTTTGCCACTGACTTCAAGGTGTACTAAATTAAAAAGTTCATGTTGAAGCCTTAGGTTATGTCAGGCAGTTATTTCATCTGACTTTTCCTTCACTAGTATTTCAAGCTCAGAGAAAAGCTGCTGTAGTTTTAAGGGGCCAACATATCCTTTCTCAATAAACTCTTTCATTTTCAGCTTTTCATTGAACTTCATTGATTTTACTTCAATTTTGGGTTGCTTTATTTATTTTTATTTTTTTTCTGAAAGTTTATTTACTAAGTACTTTGCATAAAATGGATAGTGCAGAATAATAACCATTCACTGGCTTTATTTTTTTGACTGTGTTATAGGCATTCATTTTGGTGTTACTTGTACTACATCCCTTTAGTACCACACATAGCCTTCCCAAAACACTGATTTTAAAAAAAAAGAAAAAAGAAAAAGAAAAAAAAAAAAAGAAAAATCAATTACTAGGTTTCTCAATCAATTGCATGTTTATGGAAAAAAGATGCCATTATTTTCTACATTTTTTTCCTGTATTACTCATAACAAATGCTCATTTCTAAGAACAAAGTATGTCTAATGCTAATTAGAATGTGTATGTGAATTTTTTCTATGTTTTTAAGTATATAATTCCAACATCTGGTTCAGTGTCACATGAGAAGGTTAATAATAATATGGATGAGAAGGAAAAAATTTCAGCAGTGATAAAAGTTGGGAATAACAGTATAAAATTCTTGGAAAGAAAGAGGATAAAAATAGAACTGATGAGTAAATGATTGACAGATGTTTAGGATTTAAAATCAGTTTGACTTTAGCAGAAAGTTAAAAGATAAGCAGAAAGATCTTTTTACTGGCATCATCAATGCCTAGAAGAAACTGGGCAATGAAGGAGAAGATGAAAGAATTCTCTTGCAAAACTATGATGCTTTAAAAATGCTAGTGCTAAAATAGAAAAGAGTAGGAAGATAATATATGATGTTTACCTCCTTCTTTTATCTTTTATTGGGGATTAGATAGACATGGAAATTACCGAGTCCTCAGGCTGAGAATTGGACTGGTCAGAACCACAAGGTTCTTAAGTGACCCTGGCTCTTTTACAAACCATGTACTTTATTGTTTCTGACTATTCAAGATGCAAGGGAAAATTCCATATATTGAAAGAATATAAAGTATAAATTGGTAAATGCTGTAAATCAGTGGTAAATGTGCAGAACATGCATTTATTTAGGATCAGGAAGGAGGCCTGATAAATACATGAAGAAGTTTTACTGTGATGTATTATCAAAACAAAACTGATGTGGTGGAAATCAACACAAAATCCTTTTCTTTATGAAACCTGAACAGAGCTGGCAGCTCCAGCAACATTTAAAGTAAGAGTATGCAGTATCTACTTCCCTTGCAATATTATCTGCTGCTTTCTTGTCATTGAAACCACTCTTGAACTCAAGAAAAAATAGATTGGAGATATCCAGTAAGCACAATACTGCTTCAGACTTACTGGCACATTGATGTAGATGGGAATTTTAAAGAAGTCTTTAAAAAGTTCTTTTGGAATAAAAATGATAGTTATTCATATTAGATGTGATTAAGTACATAAAAGTGACAGGAAGTAAACGATATTATGAGTCCTCCTGACTGCTTTGTTTGATTTGGGGCTAGAAATAAGATATTCATCTAAACATCCTTATGAGTTGTGAATTACAATACCAACTGTGTTATGCATGCATCTTATTTTTTCCTTAAGTGGTCAAAGTTACAAGTATTATAGTATTACAAGCTGACGATTCTATATAACTTGTAAGGATCCGAGGGAATTTTTATGTGGAGCACAAAAGTTCAGTGATCCAGGTGAAATAAAGACCACAGAGAAGTGCCTGCTGCCATCATTCACTACCATTCTACCTCACTGCAGACTCTTGTTGTCCATCTTTTATCTTCTTTCAGCTTATCAACCATATTCATTTCTTGAGTTATTTAAGGAATTTTCTCTCCTAATCCCATCATTGCAACAACTCAAGGCATGGACTAGATAACTACCTGAACTGTGCCTGCAGCCATCCTGAAGGGACCATCTCCATCTCAATCTCCTGCTGGCCCTCACCCTCCTACAGTGCCTGACTGCCCCTGTCCGCAGGCACTGGACAATGCATGGTGTCCTCACTGATAACTCAGTGAGCTCACAGTGACTCACAGAAAAGACAGGAGAAAGCTAGTTACTTACCTAAATCCTAAGGAAAGCACAGCATTTCCAGTCAGCTCTTGCGAATGTTGTTGAACAAATGCATCAGTCTCCCAGTATTTCATACAGAATTTGACTAGAAAAATCTTTGAGGATTATCTCTTCTGATCTAACACTTACCATAAACCTGTAGAAAAATCAATGCGTTACAACTTATTTATCCCTCAAACAACCTCTTCCTCCTTTTTCTGTGTCATCAATGTGTATATGTGCGTTTCATTTTAGCATTGTTTTCCTTGTACTTTCCTGAGCTGATTCTTCCTTGCTTTCATGAGCATTTTTTTTTTTTTTTTTTTTTGTCTCATAAACAGCAGTTTTCCTTGCTGCTCTTTCTTTGGACCAAGGGAAAGGAAATTAAGAAAAAATTACATACAAAAATAATATGGATTTTCTTTTTAGAATCATAGAGTGATTCGGATTGGAAGGGACGTTTGAGATCATCTAGTTCCAACTCCCCTGCTATATGCAGGGACACCTCCCTCTAGACCAGGTTACTCAAAGCCCTGTGCAGCCTGGCCTTGAATGCTTCCAGGGAGGGGGCATTCACAATCGTGCTGGGCAACCTGTTCCAGTGTCCCACCACTCTCATGGTAAAGATTTTCTTCCTAGTACATAGTCTAAATCTACACTCTTCCCATTTAAAGCCATTTCCCCTTGTCCTGTTGATACCTGCCCTTATAGAAAGTCCCTCCTCAGCTTTCCTCTAGGTCCGCTTTGCATACTGGAAGGCCGCTATAAAGTCCCCCCAGAGCCTTCTCTTCTCCAGGCTGAAAAGTCCCAACTCTCTCAGCCTGTCCCTATAGGGGAGGTGCTTCAGCCCTCTGATCATCTTCGTGTCCCTCCTCTGGACCTGCTCCAACAACTCCATGTCCTTCTTGTGTTGGGGGGCCCCAGAACTGGATGCAGTACTCCAGGTGGGCTCTCATGAGACCAGAGTAGAGGGGCAGAATCACCTCCCTTGACCTGCTGGTCACACTATTTGTGATGCAACCCAGGATACAGTTGGCTTTCTGGTCCGTAAGCATGCATTGCTGGCTCATGTTGAATCTTTCATCAGTCAACATCCCCAGTTTGGGTCTCTATTGTTGGCTTTCCCACACTTTCATTGTGTAGCTTTGGTAAGACACAATGCATCTTAGAATATTTTTCTTGGTATATACAAAACAAAATACAACAAATCCTTGATTTTCACAGAGACTTTTGGATGACCATTTGCTTCTCTGTTTTCCAATATGCAGCAATATATGTCTTAATTTTTATGGCTACATGTCATAAACATACATTGAAAACTCAACTAGAAGAAGAGTGGTTGTATTCAAATGAACTGAGCAGCAAATAATAGAACTGTGTAAGCACTTTTCACCCTAAGGGTTTCTTAAAATAAAATACAACTTTATAACTTTTAAAAGCCTTTAAAAATGTTTTTCATATTTAATCTTTGCTCAAAGATACAAAACATCAGGAGGATATCAAGTCAAAAGAAGTATCAGGACTAAGTAGAGAGACTTACAGAGACAGAAAAAAAATATCAGATAATACTTTTTTGATAGAAAAATTAAAAAGTCAGGCTTAGCAAAAATGACATTCAGTCTTTGCAAAGGACATAATAACATTGCTTTTTTTTTTTTGACATTTATTCTCATAAGAAAATAAGGATAAAAGAATTGGGCTTTCTATCTAATGAGGTGGGATGTTGCGAGCATGGTTTAGTCCTAGATAGTATTGATACTCTGCCTTTAATCTCTCTGAAGATAACTAAGAACTTTGTCTTCGTTTCAGTAAGAAGCGTAACAGCAAAAACAAGTAGGCCTTTGGGTTCATATATGAAATGAAATTTACTACATACATAATAAGAATAGAGTCTATATATTTATTTAATAACTGAGGGACATTACAGTTTCAATTCCATAGTACTGCAAGTTGACATGTACAGTCACAGATCCAGAAAGTCATGTTCTTTTATGTGTCCTCTGAATCAGGGCCAGAACTAGGTGCCTCTAGAATAGCATATATACTGTTTACATTTAATGATCCTCAGACAATTCAGTCAGACTTTAGTAGCAAATAGGTTAGATGTGGTCTTCAGTTTTGTTTTTTTCATTAATGGGTCTGAGGAATAGCACATGCTGCTTGACCAGGGGCTCTAAGTCTTCTAATTCTGTATGACAAGAACACGCAATCCAGCTGACTGGAAGAGAGTTCCCACAGATCACCCTTGGCAGATGGGCTTGATAAGAGCAACTGGTAAGATAGAAATATCACTGTAAGAGGGAGTGTGATTCAGATATGCAAAAGTAAAAGGGTACTTTTCAAAAAACAATAGAATTTAAAAGAAGTTGACCATCAGTCATATTAAATGTTAACCAAGGAATTACAGAAAGATATAAAGAATTCAACCTGAAAACAAGTATAAAAGAAACATAGAAACATAAAAGTTGTTTGAATTGGACAGTGACCCCTGTTGGGTACCAGCAGTCATCAGCCTATGGCTCCTTTAGCCTTGTGTGGAACAAATCCAGTGACTCCTGTGGGCTAGAAGTACCCAACTAGGAACCCACAGCACATCAGGCAGAAGCACAGAGGCAGAAGAGCACCCCATCAGGAGGTGGGAGGGAAAGCTGTGTGTGATGCTTATGTGCAACTGATGCCATAGCAGGGTGTAGACAGGGGTACACACACAGCTGGAACAACCACTTAACCCCTGGATAGTGTGCTTGGTGGTGACACACACCCACACACCAGGTGTGTGCTATGTGTGTGTATGATTGCACCTATTATAGACGAGTTATAGAAAGGCTGTTAGAAATTTGTAGTTGTTTTGCTAACATTTTCTGTGTCAAGTATTTGGTTGTATCTTTTATACTGCTGCTACTTATCCTTAATGCATAGAATTATAGACTCATACAATTATTAAGGTTGGAAAAGATCACTGAGATCATCTAGTTCAACCATGCCTCCATGCCACATCTACACTTTTCTTGAAAATCTCCAGGAACAGTAACTGCACCACCTCCTTGGGCAGCATGTTCTGATGCCTTATCACTGTCACCGATTGACACTTTATTGTATACTGTAAATAAATCAATAAAATGATTCTATCCTGATTGGGTTAAACTATGTAGACTGAGTAGTTTTTCCATGAGGCAACCAATCAAATTCAGGAAACAAAAATAGTTATTTTTACCTTTCCTCTCCACTTCCCATTTCTCCCTATTTACTACCCTTCAGTTACAAAAGGAAGTATGAAAGCCAAGGAAAAAATATCTGAGACGTAAAAACATGATCACATCTCGGACAGGTTGAAGGTGGCCAGTGACAATGACAGATCAGAAATAGGGACATACCCACAGTTAACAAGTCAAAGTTCTTTGTCTTGACCACAAACTTGAATTCTATGCTTGTGTTTCGAAAAACAGTTGAACAAAATGTTGAAGACATACATGAAGAGATGAAGATTATTAAATATGGATCAAACCTGGTCAATTTAATTCACCTCTGAAGGGCAATACTGTTCTTATTTTCAGATGTAAGAAGGCTACAGATTCAAACTGTTTGGATTTCAGGTAAACATATTCCACAGAGACAAATGATAAATGCAAAGTAAAGCGATAGAAAAGAAGTGAAAGGAAAATAGGGTATAGGAAGAGAATTAACAGAAGAATATTCATGGATGCCTCATACTGAAAGAGAGCTACTCAACTGGGCAGAGAAGTGGAGTGAAAATGTTACAATTAAAATGTTGTTATGGACAAAAAAGAAAAATCCAGCCTATTTGTGAAGCTTGTAATTCATTAGTCTGTATTAAGAGTGTGGTCAAATGAGAATGCAGGCTACTGTTAGTCGTGTTAGAATAATAATAATATTCACTACCCAAATTTTATAATCAATTAAAAAAATCTTATTAGTAATGCTAAAGCCAGAAGGTGCTATACAAGACAAAATTCCTAGTATACATTCCTTTCCTGTGGTGTTGTTTTCACTCTTCCAGCATTTCTCTATGTCTTAAGCACAATGCTCATCATGCTTATGTTGTGGGAGACATTGTGCAAGTTTTCAGCATCTTGAGAAATAGCCATGGAAGCACAGGTTTCATGGTATGTGATAGTATTTTCCAATAGTTTAAACTGGAAAGAAATTTTGATTAACCTGAGAACTGGAGCAAGATAAATGGAATAAAAAGAGATATAGGATGTTTGAGAAGGCTAATAAAAAGTATTTCTTCAAGAAGCTCTGTCCTCTTTAGATAGAAGTTGCTGAGAAATAGTCTACGTATATGCGTTATTGAAATTCTAGATGTCAATATGAAGTAAGAAAAATAGAAAAATAATCCTAGAATTCAGACTAGGTTTTCCTAAACCTTTTTCAGATTTCCTACTGAAATAAAGATTTCATAGTATGTAACATGGATAATTTCTTTAATGCTGTATGCAGTTTTTGGTGTGCCAATTAGTTTAGTAAAATGAAACAAGTGCACAAATGCTTCATAGCAGCTGTGAACAAGAGATGAGACGAAGATTTGGCTTGTTAAGTCTCTTGGACAATTGCCTTCTAGTCCAAGTGAGAATGCAATTAAGTACCCGGGTGTGGTGAAAGATGGATCCTCTAAGACTCCTTGAAGGCATTAGCCTGTTTAGCTGCAGTCATATAGTTTATCTCCAGGGGAGACTAATTCAACAAACAGTAATGGATGTAGGGCCTGAAAGCAGCAACTGCAACCATTGACTTCCAGTGAACACCTATTGAAGTTATTTTTTTTCCCCTTTGCTCTATGAGAAACAAAACCCCACCTGTTTGCACACAGTAGTTGTTTCTGCTGTTTCCCACAGCTGAGACCATTGTTTATTCCCTTCCAGCTGATAGATACTGTTTCAGTCTGCTATGTATAACATCAAATTCAGCATGCCTATAGGATGGCTGATTACTCTAGTGGTCAGCAGTCTGAATCTGAAAGAAAAGATTAGCATAAACTTCTAAAATGAGACATGGGAATATTTGTCTTCTCCTACAGACCTCGTAGGAAGCAGTGAACAACACTGTCCATAAATGACTTGATGCTGAGGTGATTAACAGCTGGTTAAATAGACAGCCAAAGAATAACACCTCCTTAAGCTACTCTCAATCATATGTTTATTAATTTTTCACCATTCTGGGTACTGTATGTATCAGCAGGATTCTTAACTTGTCACGGAGAAGGCTACAACACAGCAAAGCATAATCAGTGCCTCTGACCCATAAAAATTTTGCATTAGAGGATGCTTCGGGCAAAAGGTAAAGGCAAAACTCAGGGCATAGACCTGAGTGAAGTACATTGTCTAGGAATAGATTTCGTTGAAAAGAATACTTTGAATAATCAAAGTCTTTGAAGGCTGAAGTGAGGTTACTAACTGCAAATGTACAAGGACAGTGGAGAGTTAATTCATGCTGGGAAAGGAACAAGTAGGTATAAATTGGCTGAGATGAAACTTAACCAGGAAATTAAAAGAAGGCTCCTAATCACTAGCAAGTGAGGTCTGAGGAAGTGGAAGCAAGAAATCCAGCTTATTTTAAGTTATGTTTATAAATCAGGTAATTGATTATGACAGGGGAAAACTAGATTTAGTATTTTAAGAAATACTTTAAAACGCTATGTTCAATATCCCTGGATTTTTTTTAGATATGATCTTTGTCAGTTTCTCTTATTTCAGCAACGCTCAGTCCTCTGCTTGGGGTTCTGGCAGATAAAGCCATGCCAAAAAGACAGCCTTTAACTATGTAGGTAGTTCTAAGTCATAAAGACTTATATGCATGAAGTCACCTACAGGTTAGACAGCACCTGAGTGGGAAACCTTTCTGAAATTGTGAGGTAAGATGTGGGCGATAAAAGTCTTTCTGTGGCTTTAATCCAAAATCCTTTTGCAATTCTTTCTGAGTAATGAGAGTGGGGAAAAAATTCAATTCCTACTGCAAAGTGATCCCAGGGCTGTCACGCTTCTGAGAACAAAGCTAGAGCAAAACTACCCACAGTTCAAAAACTTGACATGGGCAAGGTCCTAGCTGATAATTTTTGGAGTGGATTAGAGAGGATTAGAGAAGAGAGAGAGGTAGAATAAAAATAAGAAGATAAGAATTTCTTCTTTAAGTCAGTTCAGAGCATGGTAAATTGGTACCCCTAAGATTTTCACAATGCCACATGAAACAGTCTCCTTATTTGACACTTCATAATCCTAACATAGTATGTCCAACTTGATCAGCACTTGGAGTCTATTCTTGGACTGCAGTTAGGGCTCAGAAGAAGGAATAAAACATAAAACTAAATGCTGACATCTAAAAAATAGTGTTTTTTTACAGTTTTTTTTTTCTGGTATTATTTGTGCTTGTCTTTTTTTCTTTTTTTGGGGGGGAGGAGGGGGCTATGAGTTAACAAAATATAAATGGTGTTGATTCAATATGATTTTCTGCTCATTGTGGAGAATTTTCTGTATTTTATAATTCCCACATTGCAATTGGTGAGAAATACAACACTTGCATTCATTGTTACTTGGTAAATTCTGGAAAATTCAGCTCATGGATCTCTTTGATATACATATACTTTTTTCTTCAATTATTTGTGCCAGATGTATTCAATGTCTTTACATTTTTGTATTTGTGAATTGTGTTTGCGTATGCATATATATTTGTATATATAATATAATCAATATAAAACAAAGCATATTTCTCTCAGACAATCATGTTGATAGATTTCTTTTCTTTTCCTTTTTGTTCTTTGCTACCCAAAGATTTATTTCCCTTCTAGTTCTAGTTTTCATTTCCTTGTCTTAAAATTGATAGAGACATGGGTTTTGCAATAAATGGGAGAAAAAAATAAACTGTGGAAGAATATACAACACATAGATAACACACACAAAACTTGAAGTTGGTTATATTATCTACACAAATATCTTTTGTTTGCTTGTGGAAATGCATACTGGTAGTTTAATCCATACACCTGGAAATATATATTTTAGTGTATTAATCAGCCTAGAGTATTTATCCTGTAATGAAAATATTTCACTCTTGTTGCACAAGGACTGTGAATGTAGAGCATGTGAAAGACATTAAGTGAAAATGATATGGAATTGCTTCTCTTTCTATATAGGTTTCAAATTTGAATACGCGGCTCCACAGGGACTGGTCTGGTCCTATAGACAGACAGATATTTATGCATGATTTAAAATATACAGCTTTGCATTCTTTATCCTTACATCCTTTCTAGTTAATAGGTTTCTGTAACTCACTCAGCACCAACATTTTAAGTCACTCTGGAGGAGCTGAGTTTGCAGTAAATAGAAATGGTTGAAGAGGGATCTGAAGTCCTGCTCTGCTGACACAGCAGGCGGAGTGATAAGTAGTAGAAAAGTTGGAGGATGCAACTTCCAGTTATTTTTTTTTTAATGGAAAAATTGTCCATTGTTAGCTAAGAGTATGTGATGGTACTTCCTCCTCAGTTGCTTCCAGTACTGAAACTAGGATGACTAATCCAGCATCATGTCTGATATTCTGGACTTCTCCAAAGCCTTTGACAGGGTCCCTCATCACATCCTTCTCTCTAAATTGGAGAGGTATGGATTTAAGGATGGACTGTTTGGTGGGTTAAGAACTGGTTGGCTGGTTGCAGCCAAAGGGTTGTGATTAATGGTTCTGTGTCAGGGTGGAGGCCGGTCACGAGTGGTGTCCCCCAAGGCTCAGTCCTGGGACCGGTGCTCTTCAATGTCTTTATCAATGACATAGATGATGGAATCGAGTGTACCCTCAGCAAGTTTGCAGATGACACCAAGCTGAGCAGTGCAGTTGATACAGCAGGGGGAAGGGAAGCCATCCAGAGGGACCTGGACAGGCTGGAGAAGTGAGCCCATGAGAATCTAATGAGGTTCAACAAGGCCAAATGCAGGGTGCTGCACTTGGGCCAGGGCAATCCCAGGTATTTATACAACCTGGGGGAAGAACTCCTCGAGGGCAGCACTGCGGAGAAGGACATGGGGGTCCTGGTGGACAAGAAGCTGGGCATGAGCCAGCAGTGTGCACTTGCAGCCTGGAAGGCCAACTATGTTCTGGGCTGCATTAAAAGAGGAGTGGTCAGCAGGGAGAGGGAGGTGGTGTCCCCCTCTACTCAGCTCTTGTGAGGCCCCATCCGGAGTACTGCATCCAGACCTGGGGACCCTAGCACAAGAAAAACATGGAGCTCTTGGAATGAGTTCAGAGGAGGGTGACTAAGATGATCAGAGGGCTGGAGCACCTCTTCTATGAGGAAAGGTTGAGGGAACTGGGCTTGTTGAGTTTGGAGAAGAGAAGGCTCCAGGGAGACCTCATTGTGTCCTTCCAATATTTGAAGGGAGCGTATAAACAGGAGGGGGAACAACTGTTTACAAGGGTGGGTGGTGATAGGACAAGGGGGAATGGTTTTAAGCTGAGACAGGGGAGATTTAGGTTAGATATTAGGAGGAAGTTTTTCACATAGAGGGTGGTGATGCACTGGATCATGTTGCCCAGGGGGGTTGTAGATGCCCCGTCCCTGGAGGCATTCAAGGCCAGACTGGACGTGGCTCTGGGCGGCCTGGTCTAGTGGTTGGCAACCCTGCATTCAGCAGGGAGGTTGAAACTCGATGATCTTTGAGGTCCTTTCCAACCCGGGCCATTCTATGATTCTATGATTCTATTATATTAACTGTATAGTCCTCAATAGTGACCATAGAAAGGCTGAAGGGAGAACTCTCACTTTGTGTCCTGAGGAACACTATATTTAATTACAAACAGACAACCTGATTTTGGATTAAGGTTTTGTTTGTGGCAGAGCAACTCCCTTACTGTGCTGTATTGAAAATCAGCGTGAGACAAATACAACAAACCAAATATAACATAGACTATAGGAAATTTGAAATTCAAAATCAGAAAACCTGGAGCAATGCAGTTTAGCATTTTGTTCAAAATATTTCTTTGTAAGGAAACAAAATCATTAGGAGTTAAAAATTCCAAGTGTTCTTTTGTAATATATGCAGATCTCTGTTGTGCCCACTTTGCTGTAGTGTCATTATGCTAGAGGGAAAAGAAACAGATTTTAAGTAAGAAAATAAGCATTTTTTTCTTTATTTCAGCTGCTTGAATACTTATATTTTGTTAAAATTCACCAAGCTGGAACATTATGTACATTTTAACTTTAATCTTCATAACAATAAGCTATGTCTCAGACAGAGATGAATAGCAGTCCTCCTATCTACCCATCCATTCATCCAAGTTTGTATATCAAGTTCCTCATTCAAGTATCTGAGATCCTGTTGCCAGACATGAAAGTATAACTATTATATGTTTTCTCATTGTCTTCTTCCATACTCACATCTTTGCAATAGCAGTAATAGCTGTGCAGTAATGATTCGTTTTGCTGGATAGTTCAGCATATCTGACGATACAAACTAAAGAAACTATTAGAGCCTCTATTCATAAAGTTGATGAATACTATTTATGCATATATTTATATGCATAAATGTTTTTCATCACACATCTACATAGGTTCATATATTAGTAGTCTTCACCATATTATCTGAGCTTCTCCATAATGCCTGCACACTTCCTATTACATTAGGATATTAATCCTAACAGGCTGTGTCTTCAATTTCAAGATTATGAATTTCAAAATATGTTGGGACATTTATTGGATTTTTAAAAAAATTTACAGGAGAATGACTGAAATTGCAGGACAACTATACTAAAGTTTTGACCTGAAGTAATCCACCTCATTCTCCCCTTCTATAACAAGTTTCATTGTATCAATCAATTCAGATAATGATAAAAAGCAGTAAAACTGATTTTTGCCCTTTAACAAAGATACCCTTTGGGACAAAAATGATATTTCAAACCATTGCTTCAGTGTAAGAGTACTGCATAATGTTGAAGAGAACATAGAAAAGAAAGCATGACAATGAGGAGCAAGGCAGGCAGTTTTGTCACAGACTTTGTCAAGGGAAATGTAAAACAAATGAGCATATCTGTTCAATATCCATCAAATAATGAAAGTGTCACATTAGTTCTGGTCTGCGTCGACACAGCTTAAGCAAAAGGTTAAGGAAATAATCATAAAAGGAAATGCTTTCTATTTTATAAATGAATTGTACAGAGTTGCTCAGAACTGTATTATACATAGGTAGTTCTGGAAGCAATACCTCCTATTTATTTCCATGGAAACTACAATAGATTATTGTATTATACCAGTACAACATGTTATGTTGTTTCCCTAAATCCTCATCCAAGACTATTATATTGGCTACACTATGAGAATAGCTCAAGAAGCAGAGTAGTAGAGACTTGCATTTTGGGGTGGAATAGCCTTATTAATGAAAAATTATGTGGACCTTTGTAAATGTGATATTACAGCATAAATACAATGAATATCAAGACTTATAAATACATCATCGTTAGAGTTGATAGTTTAAAACTGGCTGAACCAACCTTTGAAGATAATTTCAGAATCAGAGAATTCTGAATTTTTAACAAATGTAAATTATTTACAGTGTATACAAATTGTATATAAATGCATGTTTTCGAAACTCTAAGCAGTTCTGTGTCACTTTTTTCACATCAATAGCATGCAATGGTGCTTTTTTTTATAGAAATTAAGAGACCTCCAGTAAACAGTTATGTCACTACATGTTGTCTGTTGCAGAGAAAAATGTTAATTTATTAAATTATTGTATCTCATACAGCTTTTGGTAGGATATGTTTAGAACTCATCTTAGAGTAATTCTGCCTGAGACAAATAATTCAGTTTACAGTCTGTGCAACATGATTCCTAAATACCACATTTGAAGAAGCATGCTGATAAGCATGACATATAGTTTTCTAAAAGGATGATGGTTACAGCATCTGCTAGTTGTCCTAAGATTATTTTTTATCATTAAGTTGGTACAAAAAATACCATACTTTCAGAAAGCGAATAGAATGCTAGTAGCTTATAATGTCACCCAAAATAGAAAAGCAGTTCACATCACTACAATTACAAAAAATAAAAAACTAAAAAAAATTACGTCAAACTTTCTACTGAAGATTCTTTTTCCCAGGTGGTCAATTGCACTTGTCATCTGTTATTTTGGAAAATGCACAGAATCTAATAGATGAGGTATATCAAACTAACTACATTAGGAACATACCAGCTGTCAATATGGCTTGAGCCCAACAGCAGCTTTTGGGAAAAGCAAATTCCAAAATGCAGAGAGTATACTATTAGTCTGATAGAATGATTATAAGTTTTGCCATCTGTTGCATATTTCACAATTAATTGTGATTTGTATCAACAGATTTTTTTTTTAATCTACATTTTCTCTTTTATACAAGAAACAACAAAGCATAACAGCAACACATTTCCTCAAGTAATGATGTACCAATATTGGAGCTAAATCAGATGTGTTTCACCCTGGTGTAACAACGTAGATATCCAGGGTACTAATTACAGTAAAAAAGATCTAAAAATAACAGCATCACTACAGAAAAATTACAAACCAGAATTATCCATCCTCCTTTCAAAAACTTACTGATTTTGCTTTTCAAAGCTATTCCATTGTGCAATCATATAATATTCTATTTTTCTGAGTTCATAAGTTGAATGTTATTGGATTTTAATGACAGGAACCTATCCAGTCAAAAATACATGTAAAAGCTACAAACATTTAAAAATGCTCTGTGACATACACTATACAGGAATTGCTTGCATATTAAATTAAATGTCTGGTCCATGCATTTAATATGAAGCATCATGACAGTGTTTAAAATTATATCAGAAAAAAAATAAAATTAATTAAGTTTGACTGCTTGTTTTCTTCCACCCCACCTGCCCCTGCCCCCCTCCACCCTCCCATTTTCTACTTTGTAGCTTTAGTTTGTTTCATGCTTCCCTCCTTTATTTCTTTTAACACTATCTCCTTCTGTTGCCACGTGAAAGGCCTGATCCTAATCTCAGCCACAATTCTTCAGCCTTGGCTTTCTGCCTGTGATGTAAAGAGACTCCATACAGGTCTATGGATTCATTGTGTTTATTTAGAAATGAGGTGAAACTTATAGAAGCAATTTCACCAGCAAAAATGGCTTAGATAATATTTGTTGTACTGAAAATAAAATAAAAAATAATTTTTGAAAGAAATCTGAGAAGTATGGTATTGTTTAAATTGCTTAATTTTCCCTCATCTTAAACTAACATTTTACTTCATCTGAAGAAAAGTCAGTAATCTTGTCAGCTTAGTTCAAAAATGACTGCACAAGGCTTAAAACAAAAGGAAGGACAACAAATATTCCACATTCCCTAAGCCATAAAGTGCATTCAAACCTCATTCAACTTTCTGAAAAGCTTCTCTACTTACTAGGAGGTAGAAGCTACCTCAGGCATAAGGAAGGGAGGAGGAAGAAGGGAACTAGTGTAAGGCACAAATGATCTTCAAAGAAGTCATTTTAGCATATACTTTTTGTGAGTTTTGTTTCACATACCAACATTAAAGTTATGTACAGCCAAAGTTATGTAAAACCACAGTTTTACCCATCAATCTACAAATAAAAATGAAAATGAAAAAAGAAAAAAAAAATGGAATGAAAAGCATTCTCTCTGTTAATACAGCTCTGTTATATATCTTCTATAGTAGATAAAATTGCTGCATTTCACATAGACCTTAGCTTGTGTAGGACTCAAAGCATATAAACTCAAGTAGTGAGCATTGTAACAGTCTAGTCAGATGAAAAAAGAAAAAAATAGAGGAGCAGGGAATGCATTTCAAAGAGGTCAAGAGATCACATCAACCTAGTCAGATACAAATGAGCAAACTCGCTCTAGTTATCTTTCAACAGTAATTGTGAAGATTAACAGAAATTTGATTTGTAAATAAGTATGTCACTCCAAAAGGAATGCCTCCTGCTTATTTCCATGGCAATTACAAAAGAAACAAAGAACACAATAACACTGTTTGATAGAGCAAATTATCAGCTACAAAACACTACTTTTCAACATACCATTAGCTATGCCTTTTTGCCAGAGATGAACAAGAGCTTGCATGCCATAGTAAAAATCTCCACCAGGAGCGGTAACCTACAGTCATCACTGCTGAATCACACCACCCACAGCCTCACTGTGCTCACATCCACTGTTCGGTCTCCATAAATGTTCAAGAGGCATCAATGAATGTCAGTGGGTGCATTTATTCCCACATGAAGGAAATGCATACCTTTGCTTCATACGCCATTTAGTCAGACTGCACCTCTGCTGTCATCTGTCACACAGCAACAAAATATAGAATACTGGTGAGAAGGTTCAACCTCTACTGCCATACCACCAATATCCACCTCTGATGTTGTAGGCCAACATAATAAAATAGGAGGCATTATTTTTGGAGCATCCCTCACATGGATGATGGAAAAAAAGGGAAATCAGATGGATGCATTCATACTTGGTGGTATGTTTTGTTGCTTCATCTTGTTCCTCAGCACCATCTCTATTTTTCCACATTGAACTATAGGCAGCTGGCCTTAATCTATATCCCATTCAAAATTATAAATATGAGAATCACTGAGATGGAGTATTCCAGAGACAAAAAGAGACTAAGAAAGAAAATCATTATCTTCCTTGTATTGAAGAAACAATAATTTCTGCCTCTTTTTCAGCTGTTCTCATAGCTTCATTACCTGATTAATGAAGGGAAAATAGAACTCTACTGAACATAGCATGAGAGTGCTTTCTGTAAAAGAAATGGCTGTCCAATATTCAGAACTCTCCGAAAAATCCAAGAGATAAAATGAAGTCATCACATTCTTTTAAAAGTACTCTTACTCAGCTTGATGATCATAGCAGGTCATGATTGCTCAGATCACTTGATGCATTTGATGCTATTTGCAAGTTAGCCAGTTTGTTTCTGTTTTTTCACTATTTGGCAATCAGTAAGTGCAGAAAGTATTATTAATCTAATAACTAATACTTACCAAATTCAGAGCCAGATGAAAAACAGGCTTTCAATTCATCAAAAAAATAAGAAATGTCTTTTCTGAGACTTACAATGAAAGCTGAATCTACTGACAATAATGGTTTTTTGAGCTTTTGTTTTGACAAGAACTTTCTAGCAGTCAGTCAAATGTTCATTAATGCCAGAGCTAACTTTCCAAGTTGATCTTTAGGTTACATATGAAATTTTGTAAGAAATACAGAATTCTAGATGAAATATATGGAGAATATATAGTTGTTCCTTTATTATTTCTAATATCTTTATAAAGAATTTTGATGACAGGATAAATCAAGCATTTTATTTTATTTTCACGTTAACATCTGTTTCTCAAAATGTTATTAGGAAAAATATTGTTTTTACAAATAATGGACCACTACTGTGCCTGAGTCAATGTGGGGAGAAGGTATTACAAAAGCACAGAAGACATTTGTCAAGCAAACATCTTCTACACACATTTTAAATGAATTGCCAAGGTTACAGCATTTGTGTCATAAAAACAAAAAAACTGGTTTTGTACAACATTGTAAAAATATTTCACAATATTAATTATTTAAATGCACCAAGAAAAATGCCACTATATTGATATTTTTAAAATAAAATATTTTTTTCAACAGATGTTAACAAATTTTACATTTTAATGACAAATTTGAACACATTAGATAATATTCTGCATGATCAAGACACCTTCTGCCATCCTTTGCTTTTCTGACATTCTGTGCCTCCCAGTGATCAGGGAAACATCACATTTTTCATAATCATTAAGGTCTTTAGACTAATATTTTAAATCTTGATCATTGTTAAAGCTATCAGTGAACTGAGAGATTCATGCTGTGGCCTTCTCTTTCTTTCCTCCTCATATTCTCTTGAGTTCAAAGAGCTATGTCAATCATATTTTCAAGCCAATTACATTAATCAGGGTTTTTTTTTCCTTTTCTTCTTTTTTTTTTTTTTTGGATGCCTTTAACAGACTCCTGAAAATGAAAATATGTTACTCTACTAGGAACTGAATCCAAATTCCTCACTTAATCACAGCACCTGCTGGGCTCTTTGCTGCTTCTCATACTCTTGTTTTGTTCTTTGATCAAACAGGAGCTCCAGTAGTGTTCATTTTCCTTCTGTCTCTGTAGAGCAATTCTTCCTTTTTTATGTTTGTTTAAGTTAGTCCAAGGTCTATTTATGTTCAGACCCATCTCCTTACTTGACATACTTCTTTCTGAAGGATGTGTTCATGGAACGTTCCATAATCACAGATTTTGTCACAAGCCAACATCTTTGCAATCCTCTACAAAATAATGTTTTTAGATCTGCAACTTTTCAAGTTCTTCGCTGTTTGATTTTCTCTGTGTTTCTACTATAAAAGCAGAAGGTGCATTTCTAGCTTAGTAGTAGCTTTCCTATGCTTGTTATTTTCTACATAACTATGCAAACTTTATCAGTTTGTACTTTGAACAGTTCATGCTTCTTTATAGTTGTAAGAACAGAAGCTATTGGCATTATTTTTTCCTATGTTTTGGCAAAAAGCATTCAGGAATCCTGATATCACCATTATCTGTAACGATTTTTGGTAGATTATGAGAGTTTCCTAACTCATCATCTGAAAGTCCACTGTCCAACTGGTGACACTTCTTCCTTGTCTGTGGACATTAGGCATTCACTCAATTTTTCTTATTAAACGGCCCTTCTCCTCCTCTGTTTCTTACGTTGATTGAATCTGTTCTTCAAATGATTTAAATGTGAAATACAGAACGCATATTTAGATCAAATGTAAAACCTGTCAGTATGGCATTTTTTTGCTTAAAAATCCAAGCTTCTGCTTCTGGATTAAACCAAGACTGTCAGTAATTTAATATTATAATTATGTACCTCTCCATTCTGCTTCTAAATAAATTATATTACTGACATTCTTTCCTAAATTAAAGCAGGATTTTATATACCTTTTCTTTAATCACTGTGATTAAGAGATTTCTGTAATATGATGTAATTTGTAAGGTTTTTTGGGGAAATGGAGAAAAAATACTATGTAAATATGAGCTAATTCAAAATAATAACTTAGTTCTTAGACATTTGAATAGTTAATATTTTACACTGCTGGTGCACTTGGCAGTGATTACTCTTGTATTTCTGCCATTTTTTATATTCATTGCCAGAGTCTGATAGAGAAGAACTCATGGGAAAAAGAAAAGAGAGATCTGTAGGATTTATTTGTAGAACTGAAACCCATTAATGTCTATGAACATAAACTACATTCTCATGATCTCTGTGTAGTGCTACATCTAGACAGAAATCATTTGGCATATTTGATTTCTTCTATAGATGCCTTTGTTTTGAGAAACACTTGTGAAAAAAAAAATCAATGTAATGTAAGCAAGTAAAATCTCATTCATTGCACGACTTGTAGTCTCCCAGGTTATACTCAGTCAGGAAACAGAAAAACTCCAGAAGATTAATAAGAATGCTACATTATGCTTCAGTTTTAGTTATGTCGTTCACTGTGAATTTCCACTTCAATTGCTATCATCATTCCTATTTATCCTTATATTTTTACTTTTACCTGATGAAATCTGAATTTCTTCATTTTATTAATATGTCTTTATCACTGAGAACTATTTTATTGTATGTATATCTTGTGGCCAGGTAGCGTTAAAGACCTGCAAAATAAAAGGCAGAAGCTATTCTAATTACCTTTTCTTTGAATAATAAAAAACATTAATTATCAGAAATACTATTATATTACATTCTTAAAGTCTGAAGGGTCTTGTGGTGCTTGCATGCTGTAGTCAGAAAGAACGTTCCTTTTCTACAGGTCATTTCTCATCTCCCATTATTCTAGCCAGTCAAAAGCTAAATCCAGTGGCAAGCACAGTTTACATCTAAATGCATATCTCCAAAAACTTAATGAATGTTATGCATGGCTCCCAGTACATCTGCCAGTGGGTCATGTGCCCACATTCCCTAGACAGAACTAGGAAAGATTTATGTATCTCTGAGCAGGATCAAAAAGAGTCAGCATGCTGAACAAGCAACTGGTACATTAACACTGAAAACAAACCATTACAGAACTTTCACCCTGCTCTAAAATTTGGGCTGAATTTTGGGCAGCTATTTCTTTTACTTAGTTTCTTTAGGAATAAGCAGGATCCAATTATCAAAACCACTGCTGATGCTGTTCTACATTTTTATGCAGCAGATTCCAAAAGCATTTCTGCAGGGATAGTTAACCCAGGCTCTGTGGTATTTTCAGAACATGAATTCCAGTCTTTCTAAGGAGAAGTCTGTGCCCTGGATATGACACTAAAGTGCTCGCAGTGCAAAGAAAACATCTTATGGTCAAATACCACAGGCTAGAATAGAATCTGAAAACAAGGAATCTCTCAACCAAACATATGCTTGAGAATTTAGCATGAGTAGGTTCACATTAAAATGACTCTTAGGATTACTGTTCTTGGCTTGAGGATTCCTGAGCTGATCACTATGCTGCGGCTCAATTTCAACAAAGATAGAGACAGAGATTGATTTCCCTCTTCTCCTCTCTTTAAGTAACAGTTTTAGAGGTTAATAAACTTGTATGAACTTGGAACTCCACTTTCCCTCCCATTTCTTCCCATCTAAGTTCTGGGACCAAGTAGACCTAGGCTTCCTGAGTGAGTTTCATATCCCCCACTAGAAATGTATCTATCAGTTATAGCACATACTATTTATTTGTGGTTAAAAAAACGAACAAACAAACTGTATATTAAACCCTAATAATCTGTAGTTCCTCAGAAGAGTGCCAAAGAGCTTTTCCTAAGGAAAGGATTTGGTTCAGCATTCCACGAAAAGCTTAGCATCTTATTGTTACGATCCATAGTTATCCTTTCAGAAACACGTAAAACAAAGAAGGGACCACCTACCCCTACTGCTACATCAGCCTGGGTGTCTAGTGTACCTTCTCAGTTTTCTGTCCATCTCCACTAGTAAGGTTAGGAAAGCTTTATACAGTGTCATTTGCCAGCCAAAGTCCTTTATCATCACCTGTGTTGCACTGATGCCTCCATCCCATTGTTTTCTCCATCCCTTCGATAGTTCGGTCAGCAAGAGCCCTTTCAACCAGCATATTGCTCTGTTAATGACATCTGTTTTGAGAATTTGCTACTACCAGGAGTAAAGAGGCTGTTGAACCTCCTGTGTTTCACCAAGAGTTCTGGGGCAAAGACTAACCTTTAATATCTAAACAGTATTTTGGTGTCTTTGTATTTATATATATTCTGTATTTAAAATGCTATGATTCCATGTTACTCACTCTTTGATTTCCATAACATTGACTGTTATACAAACTGAAATCTAACAAGTAACTAGCCCAATGGATACTGAATCTTCAAACTCAAACTTCATTTAATTTCTGCATGCTTGCTTCTGCATATTTGCCTAAGTATGCTTAGAAGTAAATTTTTGCAAGAGAATGGAAAATACACTTATTGTGGCTATTTGTAGAAACCACTATTTGCAGAAACTGCTATTTGTAGAACTCCCACTGTATGCATTCTTTTGAGAAGCATCTACAACTGGCAATCTAATTTAAATATGAAGATGTGTATTACTCAAATAACTACAATGGCTGTCAGATATTACAACATTGTTATCCTTTTCTTGGAATAAATATGTATAACTACTAAAAATTTTATGTGCCAATATACTTATTTTAAGCTTGTTTACATCTTTAGCAAAATGCAGTATAATTGTTTATCTATTGCCTTTATGTAGGATACAGTAGGATTTATTCATTTATGGAAAATTCTTATGTTAGATCTTAGGGATATCACCAGTATGTCAAGTATTGAAATTATAAGAATGTCCAGCACACCTTAATAAAGTCTCTTTGGTGTAGATGATAGTAGCTTGAATAGAAGAGTGGGAGTAAAATTTATGAAAACTCTTGACTGAGCAGTGAATATATCCTCTAAATATATAATAAACATGCCTTACAGCTAAAAAAATCTGCCCCTGCTGCACTGACAGAGCAAAAGGGCTGTTGCTTTTGTCATTTGTTAGAGCCAGCAGCTACGACTGAATGGCATCTCCAGCACTGTCACTACCAAGCCTGCTGATGAAACTGTGGAACTGAAAGGAATATTAAGAGGGAGAAAGCTTATTTAGTTATTAACAAGGATTTCATTTTTTAAAAAACATTTAAAAAAGGAAATTTGGAAGTTTAATGCATACGATTACATGAGGAAAGCTCTTGTGGAACAGAAAGGTTACATTTAGTGTGCAGGTTCAAGTCTGAGCTTAAAAGATAAGAAACATGGATTTCCAGACAAGATAAAATGCCACAGTCTTATCTTCTGTTATGTATTTTTGTGGTTATGACTGTGATGCTTTAAGGGTATAGCATGGTAGGGATTGTAGGAACAGTTATACGTTTCACTAGACCAATAATTGTTTGGAAATAGCAATAGCAAGAAAAGCCTTCAGCCACACAAGCCTTTCTTTGTGCTTCCAGTCTGATCTTTTGAAAGTGGTTATGAAGCAAGGATGATGCTACAGACATGAACAGCATACGTATATCAGAAAATTAAATACAGTCTTTGCAAGTCATTACTAAATATTTTTATATAAGATCCTCCTATGTGCTGACAGATAATTTTATGCACAGAAAAACAGATGCAAGAACAATGAGTGCATAAATATCTAATATTTATGTATAGGCATCCTTCAGAAATTGGGTTACTGCAGAAAAGAAACAGAATGGCAAAAGTGATGCTGATATTTCTTTTCTATGAAATAGACAAAATTCTACCATTTTTCTCTTGAATGCTACATTAAAGTCGGGTAACATGCTTATTGAGCGTGTTATCTGCAAATTTTTTTGTCAAGTGCAGCCATCAGCATCAGCTGTCAATGCAGAAGAGTTGCATCTGTGTTAAGAGGTATTTAGCAGGAATAGCAGCTCCCAGCTGTACAAGTCTTGCTTTCCTCACTAGTACATGCACTGCACTTTGGGATACTTTGTCCTGACCCATTCAGTTCTAGTACCTACAGTGTCCCTCATTAGGCAGTATGTAATAACCTTTCCAGAATTACGTTTGGCAGTCTGCATAGATTTAATATATGAGTAGTGCTGTTTGTACTTTTTTTTCATTTCCCTTAAGGTCAAGCTTCCATTTTAGCATTCCAGCTACTTTTTGAACTCATAATCCATCTGTCTAGCCACTTAGTTGCCTTTCCAAGATTTTATCTTGGTGCTTACCAGTGCACTATTTGAATACATCATGAGGGTATTTATAAATGATGCATATATATCCCCATTTTTTCCTTAGTAATATGAGGGCAAATTTACATTTAAATGCACACAGATGAAATTACAACTATGAAAAAGAATGGTTATTACTTAAATAAGTTTCCAATGAGTAAGAGGATTTGCATTTAACTTTGTATCCTGACTTCAGTTTTGCTTTCAACAGGATGTCATGCTTGGGTGATATTGCAGAAATTGACAAATCCACACAAATACACGCACACAAAAAAATCAGAATTGTATCTGTCTGAATAATATCGAGGAAAAGAATTTTTTTTCTCCTGTCACTAAATTTACATCTGCAGATATTGCTGAATTATTAGGTTATTAGTACTTATACCTTTTGCAAACTTAGGGCCTGAGGGCACCCAGAGGTCTTCACTGCTCTGAACAGCCTCACTTACCATGGACCCACACCTGACTCATTGCCTGGCCCTGTTGGACTCATGGTTGACCCTGTACATGTCATTGCTATAAACCTGCCTGTGGACAGCGGAATTACTCCTGGGTCATGCCTTGGCCTGTGCTGGAGAGTCACCCTTGGCTCCTGGCTTGCCAGCGTTTGGTGAGGATCCCTGCTCTTACTGCTCCCTTGTGTATGTTCTGATTATAGTTCCTTTCCAACTTGGGATCATAGATGATTCTTAAATACAGAGAAAACTGACAGAACTTTGGATTATAAACTATAGAGAAGACTGAGGATTTTTTTTTTTTTAAGTAGGTCTAATTCTTTTCTTTGTGACAGAAATTTGCCTGTTATGTTTCACTGATTAGTTATTTATCTGAAAGAAAATAAAGCAGATTGGAACATATTTTCCACAGTATTACCTTTTTTAAAAAAATTGCTGAAGCAAAAATATTTCATTCACATTTCCAGCAAGTAGATACCACAATACAAATAATGTGATAATATCACTAAGCAACACAAAATTAAGTCAGTTATTCACAACCGCAAAGCACTGCTAGAGTCACAGAGATGTTTTGACAAAGGGAGAATGACCAAAATAGTAACAACATAAAGTAGACAACTGCAAGTACAAATATAAGTAAATCCAGAAAAAAGAGCTCACATTCATTTCAAGGTCTTGAGAAACCTTTTTTTGTTTAACAGTTTGGGCTCAAAATGGAACACAGGAAGGTCCATAAAATCATGGGGAAAAAATTCCTTCCTTTGAGGGCTACAGAGCACTGAAACAATCTGCCCTGAAAGGCTGTAGAACCTTCTTTTGCAGAGATACTCGAGTCCCTGCTGGACACCTGCCTGTGCAACCTACTGCAGGGAATCTACTTTAGTTGGGGGGTTGGGGGGGTAGACCAGATGATCTCCAGAGGTCCCTCCCAACACTTAAGATTTCGTGGTTCTGTGACCCTGCAGTGTGCAGGAGAGTGACTAGATGATTTTCAAAGGTCCTTCCATCCACCATCCTGCAAGTCTATGATTTGAAGTTTTCATAAATAAATCCTCATACTTTTCTTCCAAAAACACTAGCCTATCTATCCTAGTTTCACTTTCACTTCTGCATGTACCATAACAGATAACCATATATATATATATATATACAGGGTTATATATATATATATATAACCCTGTTTCACTTTTTCCTTTCAATCATTGTGTATGGGAATGGTTAAGTCATAGTGTGAACCAGTGACTGAGCACCTGATGAAGGAGTGTAGCCAGCTGTGGGAACACAGGTGAAAGCAATTCACCTGTGTGAATCTCATTTAAGGGCTGGCTGCCACAGGGGGAGGGTCTTTATTTGGAGATCCTCTTCTTTGGTGTATTTAGCAAGCTCTGATCCTCAGAAAAGTGTAAGTGATTTTTTTTTTTTTGTTTACTAGTTTGTGACCTTTACCTGTCTTGTCTTGTTTAAGACTCATTTAAAGCAGCTGTATCTACTATCAGCTTTCTCTCTGTATGTCCAAAGATTTTCCCCAGACTAAGCCTAGAAATTGATATTAACTTCTTACACCTCATGCGCTGCTTGTTTTTTCTGTACCAGCACCCTTCCCACCCTAATTCTGAGCACACCCCTCAATTAGATCCCATTCAGGACTCAAATGTTACACATAGAGAAACTCCTGTGGTTCAGTTGCTATATGAATAAGATTAAAGTTCAAATTTGAGTGTCTGTTTCATTTAGATTCTTTGTGACTGAGTTTCATTTCAGACTCACCAATATAAAATGCCCTAAGGATTCTATTCCTAACGACAAGCACCCCTGATTAGAAAAATCATTATTGTTAGTGCGTGCAGCTTTCTAAAGAGTGTTTTTGATACTGCCCTGATCACTGTTTAACTATCACTGAAAACAGCAAACATATTTGTAGGTATCCAAATACTTACTTATATAGTTAAACCTGAAAGGGATTGAAAGGTAGTCAAGATCATGAATAGATATGTTATGGTCCTATACTTATGTGATTCTAAACACGCCTTCTCAGTTTCGCAAAACTTAAATAGGCAATGGTCAAAAGTGCCTGATTTATTCTTATTAAACACTTCTTTCAAAACCTTGAAGTGTCACATTAATCTGATACCTCAGATGTTCATTGTAATGATCTGCTATGAGCATGTAATAGAGTTCTAACAAAATCTTTAGGTTAATTTCCAAATTTCAATCTTCATGGGCTGTATATAAGTTCAAAGACTGATGACTCTTGATTTGCTTGTTCACCTATTTACATCACAGTTTTCAGTGTCAGCTTTCATACCACCTATGAGACTGAGTGCACCCTCACTTGATGTTCTGTATGTTACACAGTCTATCAATCTGTGCCTAACACTCATTTATGGTACAGCAAAAAAAAGTGTGAGATCTGGGACTGCGACTCTCATGCATTCTCAGAGCCGGGTGTCAAAGTTCTGTGCTCTCAGATACTGAAGTAATAGATCATACATGAAGAACAAAGAAAACATAATGATTATTTGAAACATTCACCATAACTGCTTACCTTAAAATTGAGTTCGGAATTTTGAAGTCAGGATATGTAATCCTGTGGCAAATATCTATGCCTTTTGCAGATTTGGAAAAATTTAGGTAAATTAACAAGAGATTAAAAATGAAACTGAACATAGACACATAATGAAATTAAAATCTGATGTAACTTTAAATAATAAAATCCAGTTTTATTTATCCTTAATATAGGGTTAAAAAGAGGATTGGGACATTTGGGGAGCAATATTTAGATATTCAGTGGTGTGTGGTATATCTAAGACAACTGGCTAGCATAAAAAGGATGGTTGAATCAAACAACACCTCTACAATAAAAGAAGGAGTGACAATTTAATTGACTATTGTGGGACAAGACTTTTATGCCGTTTTGTTTTCTGAGATTTACTCCGGGTTGCTACGATTTTTTTTTTGCTTCTGGAAATCATGAGTCTTGAATAGCTTTACATATTTTTTAGGTACATTGATATTTAATGTTTGGGGGGAAAAAATGCTTCTTTTAAAATTTTCTGTAAACAATTAGTGAAAAATTTTTCCTAGATGAGTCTGAAATTTTCAGAAGAAGTAATGGAGACACCGTAGATATTTTTCAGAGAAAGAAAATATTTTGCGATTAACATCATGTGGTTATTGTTAAAGATTGTATTAATTCTTTTAAGGTGACAATTGCACTGATATTCTCACATCTATCTTTCCATTTAAAAAAAAAAAAAGAAAAATTTTCAAGTGCAAAAAAGAGTGTTTAGATAAGGTTTTTCTTCTCAACAAGTTTAACTTCTCCTCTCTTTAGGCCAGTGATACTGTATGTTGATGTTCTTGTACCAGAGCCGATTCTTGTTCCTATCCCTTCATTATTTATTATTCAGAAAATCTTTGCTTCTTTGCTACCACTCTGTTCCCAAATGTAAAATGAGTCTACTCTATTACAATGTGACACTGTCCAATGAGAGCATGTCAAAATCTCTAAATGCTGATATACTGCAGATCCAGGCAGCTAAAGTGAGCTGAAACACATTTTTCTGTATGTACAACAGAACCAAGTATGGCCGCACTTCTTGACATCCAGGGAATTTCTATATACATTCTTCAATAATTAAAGTTTTTTTTTTTTTTAAGTTTTTCTTATGTTGGGCTTTTTTCTCTCTGTCAGTGTAATACTTAGTAAATTTGCTATTCAGATGTATCAAATTTGACATTGCTGGAAAACATCTGCAGTATGAATGATAAAAATTTAAGTCTTAATCATTCAGAAATATTTCTAACTATTTAGATAATCAATCCACTGTAAAGATTAAAAACTGTTGTGTTTCAAACCAAATCAATTCATCCAGAATACCTCAGTATTCCAGCTTCCAACACAAATCTTCATAAATTCTTCAAAATTTCAAGTTTTCATATTTTCTACTAAGGTAAAGACTTTCATTGTTAGAATTTTCTCTCACAGATTTCTATGGATGAAATGAAACATCAGAGATTCGTAAAAGTACCTTTAAAGATAAGAGTACTGACTGATAATTGGTATCTCTTTGGACTCTGATTTAAGTCATAAATATTTCCACTTCTTGTTAAAATTCTTGTTAAAACACTACGTACAAGGGCTGCTCCAGAAGTAATGTCTCCTATTTTACTGTGTTGTCCCATGATATCAGAGGCAGATGTTGGTGGTATGTCAGTACAGGCTGAAGATTCCCACCAATAGTCTGTTCAATTTTGTTGCTGTAGGACAAATGGCAGCAGAGAGGCAGTCTGACAAAATGACTTTCGTGGAAATCAAAAAGTGGATGTTGGCACAGTGAGGCAGTGGATGGTACATCTCAGCAGTATGAATAGCCATATAAAAGACAAGCCATGTTCTGGATAGCCATGAACAGCTGTCACGCCACAAAATGAAGAGCATCTTGATCAGCTCATCCATGCAAATCACCAGATAATGATCAGGGAACTGTGTACAGAGCTGAATATAGGCCTTAATGTGTTGGAAACAATTATGGTAGTGTTGGATTCACCTGTCACAAATTTTGTAATATTCCCAGGAACTCTCACAGAAGAACAGAAAGAATACTGTATGCAAGTTTGTCAGGAGATATTGAATCAATACGACGCTGAAGGTGACAGTTTCCCACGTGGAAACTGGTGGTGAAACATGGTGTCGCTACTATGAGCTGGAGTCAAAATAGCAGTCCATGGAGTGGTAACATGTAAATTTCCAATCAAGAAAGTTCAAGATATAGCCCTCAGTGGGTAAACTGGTATGTGCTCCCTTTTAGGATAGGAAAGGAATGATCCATCTGATTTCCTGGAACCCAGACGAATTGTGAACTCTGATTGCTACATTGTTACTCTAAGATGAGGGCTAGAACTTCCATCCAGAGAAGAGGACAACCTTTCTCCTCCAATATGATAACCTCAACCCTCCTAGTTTGAAGACTGTAGAGTGCAATGCAAAGGTTCATCTGGACTGTCCTACTCCACCAATCGCGTAGTTTGGATTTGGCACCTTCTGACTTCCACTGCTTTGGCCTATGAAATACATACTGTATGGAGAACATTTTTCTAGCAACACCACTGTCATAACAATGGTGAAACAGTGGGTCACCTCCACTTGTGCAGATTTTTATGAACATGGCATGCAGGCTTTTGTTCATTGCTGCCAAAAATGGATAGCTAATAGTGTAGTCTATGTTGAAAAATTGTGTTTTGTAGCTGAGAATGTGCCCTATCACATAGTGCTATTGTTCTCTTTACATCTGTAGTAGTCTCCAAGCAAATAAGTAAGATCAACTTATGTATTATTCTATTTATGTCAAATATTGTTTTGTAAATTCCTAGTGAAAGATAATGCCAGATTACTCCAGACTCTTGGAATACTCATTTTGCTTTGGAAGTCTGTTTTCTAATCAGGTCTGTTTCTCTACACTGCATCATTGCATTATAGTATACGCAATGCCTAATTTCTCATGTAATTATTTTTTACTGTTATTCGTAACTTTAGTGGTGATAAAGCAAGCAAAAGTAAAGTGACCAGTGCTGCAGTCACCTAGTCAATTAGATAAACTGGTGTTGAAGCTTTTCTTTAAAAAAAAAAAAAAAAAAAAAAGCTGGAGGTATATCAAGAAAAGTTCACAAAAAGCGTGGCAAATTTTAGGTCTAGAGACTTGTAAATTCAACATGGAATCTTATGTTCTATTGCTGAGAATGGAAATACTATATCACAGGCTACATGATCACATTAGTTTGTTAATCTCTTTTTCTCACATCACTGGGGCCAGCACTTAAATTCCAACTCAGTATTTTTCAGGGGGTGACTTCTCATGCAGAAATGATGAGTAGAAACCATCTCGTTCCTACTGATTTTGCTGATCCTTTCTCCTTTAGCAGCAAAGCTAAGACTTTAAACTGATAAAGCAACTTCTGTTAATTTGATATTAGCAACTAAGTTCTACTGAATTCTACATAAATCTCACTAAACTAAAATGAAGTTGCATGGCTTAATTTCCATATTGTTCTTTAAATTTACATAAGGTTGAAAATATGAGATTGTATAAGGGTAAAGAGATTAGCAATTCATTTAGCTAACTCTCAACATCTATAAATTAATAACTTCTTTCGAACAGCAATAGTTGTAATTCCTGTGAAAAATATTGACTTTTTTTTTAGAATTTTCTTTTAAAGCATTCTTTCAGAAATATCACCTTTTGAAGTAAAATATTTTACCTGGTTTCACACTCAGTTGATGTAAATATTATAATGACTACAGTCATGGACTCCAGAATTGACCAGTTCTTCCTGCATGCGATTGGTGAGAGCTTGTTGGATTACTGAGGCTTTTTATATCTGTAAAAGGAGAAATTTCTGGTCAGGGATTTGCCTACAAGGCTGGGAATATGAGAGAGATGGCCTAGCCGTGCTTTAAATTCTGCATTTACTGGGCTCTTTCATACTCCACAGTTGCTAGAAGAAATGAAAAGAGTAAGAATATAATCATCTGCCAAAGAATGGAAATGGTTAAACAAATTCAAAGATGAGATGAGAAGCAGGCTATGCGTAATTCTACAGAGTGAATCAAAACAAAACCACAAAACACATCTATTGCTAATCTGATCAATAGTAAAATTCAGCTTTGCTTCAGAATCTAACATCTCATGAATTTATTTATTTTTTTCTCACATGTGTGGGAGGGGAAAAAGAGTAGGGAGGATATATTTAGAGTGTCATATTGCAAGTATTTGAATTTCACCAGAAATTGACCTTTGTTGCAGGTCAACAATATTTGTGTGGGGGAAAAAAAGGAGAAGAAGAAGAATAGACCATATAAGCATAGCAAAGGCTATTGTTAACTTATCTAAAATCTTAACAGTCTAATCAAAGCATTTGATAATCAAAGGGCTGGAGCAGCTCTCCTGTGAAGAAAGGTTGAGGCAGTTGAGTTTATTTAGCTTGGAGAAGAGAAAGTTCCAGGAAGACCTCACTGCAGCCTTCCAGTACTTGAGGGGGGCTTACAGGCAGGAGGAGGACTGACCTTTCATAAAGTCTGATAGTGATGGGACAAGGGAGAAGGGCTTTATACTAAAAGAAAGGAGATTTAGGTTAGATGTTAAGAAGAAATTTTTTATTCAGAGGATGGTGAGGCATTGGAACTGGTTGCCCAAAGAGGTCATGGATGTCCCATTTATGGAAGCATTCAAGGCCAGGTAGAATGGGATTCTGGGCGACCTGATCTAGTGAGTGAAAGTCCTGCCCATGGCATTGGAATTGGAACTAGATGATCTTTAAGTTCTTCTCCAGCCTAAGTCTTTCTGTGATTCCATGAAAGCATATCATCCTATCTATCACAAAATCAATGCTCACAGTCAAAATCATTGCAGAAAAGCTTCAATAGTAATAATACAGTAAAGCATGTTATACAAGTAAAGTTAATTTCTTTGGTGTTAAGATCAAAGTAAACTTTGGAAAGATGAGCACAAGGTCAGCTGAACTCATTTTCTTCAAAAAGGATCATGGGATGTCAGTGAGCTGGAATACCACAGTAAGAGAGCAGAATCTGCATCTCACATTTAGAGCTGAAGTAGTGCAGCAGCAGTCACTGGGCCTTGACAAAGGGTTAAACCATTAAAACATAAAGTTCTTTGATTCCGCAAAATTATTTCAGCAAAGAATCCCTGCATTTATTGGTAAATGAAGAAAAAAAATGTATCTCCTACGCTACCCTGAGCCTGCAAAAAAACAGGAATGCATGCAGACCTTCCTTCTTGAAATAAAATTGAACTGCAATTAAATCTTAGGTAATATTTTGACTGAAATCTAAATTTGTTGCTCATTTATATTGTTTGAAATTGTGCATAGGTAGACTTCCAGAAATCCTGAAGTCCTTAAATATGTGGGCACCTCCTCATGAACCAAGTTTAATGAGACAAACTAGTATTGTTGTAGATATACTTAGAATATATGTTAAATTTACTCCTGGTCATAGATTAGCAATACAATTTCATAGAATCATTGAACGTCTTGGGTTGGAAGGGACCTCAAGGATAATTAAGTTCCAATTCCTCTGCCACAGGCAGGGCTGCCAACCACTAGTACAAGTGCTAGAGCAGGTTGCCCAGGGCCTCATCCAGCATGGCCTCAAACAGCTCCAGGGATAGGGTATCCACTATCTTTCTGGGCAACATGTTCCAATACCTTGTCAGAGGAGTTATGCTCTCTTTGACCTGTCTCTTTACCAGTGTACCTACAAAACTGCTTCTTGTTTTTATCATCCCTTACCAAGTTCAGTTTCTTCTGTGCTTTGGCTTTCCCAATCCTGTCTCTGCACGTCTGGACAGCATCACTGTATTCCTCCCAGGTGACACATCCTTGTTTCCACTGCCTGTAGATGCCCTTCTTTTCCCTCAGTTTGACTAGCAGGACCTTGCCAAGCCTCGCTGGCTTCCTGCCTTCTCTGCTCTGCCTGCTTTCTTATTCTGAGGGATGGAGAGCTGTTGCACTCACAGAAAAGTTTCCTTAAAGAGTAGCCAGCTTTGCTCCACTCCTTTGTCTCTAAGGACAGTTTCCCAGAAGATCTCATCCAATAATTCCTTAAACAACCTGAAGTCTACTCTCCTGAGGTCCAGGGTCCTGACTCCACTCTTTGCCAGGCCCACATTCCTCAAGATCACAAACTCAACCAGGGTGTGGTTGCTGCAGCCCAGGGTGCCTCCAATCTTAATATCTTTAATGATATCCTCCACATTTGTGATCACCAGGTCCAGCAGTACTTCACCTCTGATTAGTTTGTCCAATACCTGAACTAGAAAGCAATCATCAATAGAGTCCAAAAGTCTCCTGGATTGCTTGCAGGTCACTCTGTTTTCCCAGCAGATATCTGGGTGGTTCAAATTCCGCACCAGGATGAGAGCCTGCAAGTGTAACACTTCTTGCAACTGAAGAAAGAAGACCTCATCAACAAGTGAGATAACCTATTGATCAAGAAACCTGCTGTAGACCCTGATGAATAAAGGACGAGCTGTCCTTTATTGGTCTCGTTCCTAATTTTAAACCACAGGCTCTCAAGCTGTTCCTGTTTCTCAGAGGAACCTCCTTGCAGACTATCCACTTCTTAACATAGAGGGCAACTCTCCCACCCCTCCTACCTTATCTACCCCTTCTAAAAAGTTTATAGCCCTCTGTGGTAGTATTCCAGTTATGTGAATCATCCCATCATGTTTCTGTGACAGCAATAAGATTGTAGTTTTCCAAGTGTACCATGTTTTCATCTCCTGCTTATTCCCACCCTGTGTGCATAACATTAAGGCATTTCAACTGGGCTTTTGGATGCATTAGCTTCCTAGAGGAGCCCTCCCACAAACCTCCAGAACAAATCTAAGGTTTTCCCTATCTGCCTCCTAAAAAGACAGTCTTCCCTGGCTCTTGGCCACTCAGCAATACACCCTCTTCCCACAGCAGCTCCAGTTTAAACCCCTGGTGATGAGCCAAGCCAGCTTGTTGCCTAATATATTCTTGTTCCTCCTGGTCAGTTGTGTCCCATCTCACATCAGCATATTTGGTTTGGTAAAGGTGTGTCCTAGATCATAGAACCCATAGCCTTCACCATGACACCTTCCATGCAGGCAGTCATTCAACTGATTCTTTCTCCTCTTTCTGCCTGTGTCCCAGTCTCCAACTGGGAGGACTGAGAAGAACACTACCTGCATTCTTGATCTCTTCAACATCTTCCCAAGGAACATAAAGTCTTTTTTGATATATTTTTTAATTTCCTGGTTGCAATCTTGTGCTATCCATCTTGAAAGACCAGGAGGGGATAGTTGTCCAACTTTATCATACCTGATATTCTCTTCTTGATGTTCTGAATGCAGGCCCTCAAGAGACAGCAAACCTATCTAGAGAGCTTATCCAGGTGGCAGATGGGTGCCTCAGTGCTTCTCAGCTCAGTCTCCAGTTACTAAGATCCTTCACATTTTTTAACAGCACGGTCATGACTCGAGTCCTTGGTTGGAGATTTTTAATGTGATCATCTCTTTCAGGTTCTGACAGCTACCCACACCTTCTTTCTTCCATACTGGAGCTTGAAGTCTATTGGTTAGTGGGATTTGGGGAGCAAGGGGGAGCCTTCTCCTTTTGTCCCGAGTGGAGACAAAGGTCCAGTCTCTCTCACCCTGCATGTGTTTACCCTCTGTTGGGTGGGAAGCCTGTTTATCTTCTTCCTCTGGCTGCATTCCAAGACATGACTGTCTGCCTGTGCCACAGTGTGATACCATGCATCAATCTCTCTCTCTGACTCCTGAATACATCTCAGTCTGGTGATTTCCTCACACAGCCTGGTCAGTTGCTCAAAAAGATCATCAAGTTGAGCATAATTGCACCTGTAACAACCCTCATCTACCTCAGGCCCTCGGGTGACCTCTGGAACTCCTCATAGCTGAAGGTCTGGGAAGCTCTCTTGCTCCGTGGGAAGTCAGTCTGAGTGCACTCATCAGCCCAGAAAGGTTGTGGGCCCCCTGTCTGCATTTCTGCTTCAGCTTATCTGCCACACAGTGTGGTCACCATGATGGTACTAATAGACAGCTATCTTCTTGCAGCCTCAGATGAGAAGAGCAGTGCACCCTTCTCCCCCTCCCTAGTCAAACACCCCATACAAACTGCCTGTACAAACTGCCCACCCACGCCCTTCTGACATGCCACACCTTCTTTGACTGTCCTATTTGTCATGCTCCTCAGTCATTGCGATCCCAAGGGGCCACCTTTGTATGCACCTGGGGTGGTCCCACTGCTGCTGGCCCTGCACTTACCACGTCAGAGTGTCATCATGATGAGGAGGGCTACTGGCGCCTCATAGCTGCTCCCTGACAGGGTTTCCCCTCTCCAGCAGAGGCAATTCTTTGCTCCAGTGTGGAATGTGTCTGCCCTGGAGCTGAGTGTCTCTCAGAGACAGTTTTTGAAATATTCACAGTCACAGAGAGAAGGATATGAACATCAAAAAGTTGTGCAGTTCTTCATTCCTACTTTGGGTGTCATGAGCCACGAAGGTTTGGAGCAGAACTGCTAAACAGATACAGAGAGGTAAACTGAAGTCCAAGAACTCCTCTATCTTTATTCCATCTGCTTTTAATCTTTGTGTCTCCAGGAACAGATTTAGTCCATTTTTGGAGATGAGCTGTCATCAGCTTAAACTAAGAAACAGTAAGTGAAGAAAGCATTTGGGGAGAAAGCTAGATATGTTGTTTTGGATTCAGAACATAAGGTAATTCTTCCAAGATCCACTGATTTCTTATGAAGCTGTTTGAGTTACTGCTTCCTATTTCCAAACAGTAACATCTCCACATGGGAACTTGAGAAATGGCAGAGCAGAAGCTGGTGCAGGGTCTGGACCACATCTTATGAGGAGCATCTGAGGGAACTGGGTTTGTTTAGCCTGGAGACGAGAAGGCTCAGGAGGGACCTTACCACTCTCTACAGCTACTGGAAAGAAGGTTGTGGCAAGGTGGGAGTTGACCTCTTCTCCTGGGTAACTAGTAATAGGACTAAAGGAAATGGCCTCAAGTTGTGCTGGGAAGATTCAGGTTGGATGTTAGGAAAAAATCCAGCTGGGTAAAGAAGGAAAACTAATGGTTAATCATTGCCTAATTCATGTCTGATCACATGGATGACATACTTTCCTCTTTTCTTGCTTCAGACTTCTATGCCTCCTCTAAAAATAATTACTTAAATTTGTACTCTTCCACAAAAAGTAGAAATAATACTTGTTAAACTTTTATTTTTAAAATTGATTCTTATAAATTTTATTTTTTATGTTTTAGCTAATTTTAGTGGGTTTATGTATAGCTCTTTCAGGTCCAAGCCTTTGCTGAGTGAACAGCTTGCCTGATTTGCAGCATGCTCATTCTTTCTCAAGTACCCCACCCTTCCAATAGATGGATAAATTTTGATCTCATATCAGCATTTGCAGAGCAATGTTCTTAAAACTGTGATAGATAGAAAGACTCTATTAATAGCCATAAGCTGCATAGGTCATCACTTAGCTCAACATTTTCTTTGTCAGTATTTTATTTGTTTTTCTTATTTTAGAAACATAAGGCTTCTTTTGATTTAACTTTATGCATTCAGGTAGGCGCAAATAAAAAACTGAGCAAAAAAAAAAAGTCACAGATAGTATTCATTAAAATCTAATACAGTTTTTTTTTTTTTTCCCCTATTCTTCATAAGGTACTTTTCTAAGTATGACCAAAGAATTTCTGAATGAGAAGAATTTTCAGCTTTTCTGTAATTTTTCCTTATGGTACCATACTGTGTATTAACACACTGGTAAATAGCAGATTGTGACTGGCAATCTTTTCTAGATTTACCTTCTGCACAGTATTGAAATACATTTTGCAAGGGGGATGAACTCGATGGTCTCTAGAGGACCCTTCCAACCCCTACAATTCTGTGATTCTGTGATATTGAAAGAAGAAGAACAAACAAACAAAAGAAGAATAAGAAGAATGAAACAGAACAAAGAATTATGTAGGATTATAGAACCGAACTGAAACACGAAAATGTCCAGAAGCCAGACAATGCAAAACCAGATTTAGTAAACTGATTTTAACATGCTAACACTATAAGTACATTAGGGTAGTACTTTTTTTTTTTTTAATAACTATACTTTATGTCATAAAATTCTAGCAAGTTCTGATATTAAAGTACATAATAAAATTGATCTTTTCATATTTCCATTACTTCTGTTCTATACCTTAACTGAATAAATAATACTAAACAGAGAAAACATTCGACAGAACCATACAGTGAAAATATAGAGGAGACTACAAACAAGAAAATCAAAACTCAAAAAAGACATAAGTTTGTGTTTTCCCTATGCTTATGGAAGACACTGAAGGAAACATTAGAAATAATGGAGATGTCAAAGCTTTGCACAGTTCCTTGCAAAAATTAGAATAAATATCTGATTATTTTGGTTAATGTGCCTTTTCCTCAAATACTCCTTTGTACCCTTTTACTAAGTAAGGCATATATGTGACTAATTCTAGACAAGTTACAAGACAATTTTGGTCTTATAATTCACAATAGATCAAAGTTATAAGCTTAGCAGAAAAACCTACAGATATTGCTGCAGGCCTAGCAGAGATAAAGAAAGCAGAACTGCATCATCGATGTAAAATATGGGAATAATACTAGACATTAAACACCTGTGATAGGAATAAAACAAGAAATATAACACTTCTACTTATATGCTGTTCAGCTTCAATTTCTATGTAAATGCTAAGAAGCCTGCATGAAGTAGTTACAGATGTGGAAATATGTATCACGGAAGAATCTGTGAAGAATCATAATGAGAATAATATACTGCACCTGTTTCAACCTAGACATCTTTACTTATTGGACCATTAAACCTACCACAGCCTTAGCCTTGTCAGTATGTCTATCTGAGGTAAAACGTGATGCATGATCACAGTGTTTCCAGTTGTACTAAAACAGATAGTACATCTATCCAGAGAAGGGCAATGAAGCTGGTGAGGTGTCTGGAGCACAATTCTCATGAGGAGTGGCTGAGGGAACTGGGATTGTTTAGTCTGGAGAAGAGGATGCTCCGGGGAGACCTTATCACTCTCCACAACTACCTGAAAGGAGGTTGTGGCAAGGTGGGGGTCAGCCTCTTCTCCCAGGTAACTAGCGGCAGAACTAGAGGGAATGGCTTCAAGATGTGCCGGGGAAATTCAGGTTGGATGTTAGGAAAAATTTCTACTCCTGGAGAGTGGGCAGGCACTGGAATGGGATGCTAAGGGAGGTGTTTGAGTCACCATCTCTGGAGGTGTTCAGGAAACGTTTAGATGTTGTAGTAAAGGACATGGTCTAATTGGGAAATACTAGTGGGAGGCGAATGACTGGACTGGATGATCTTGGAGGTCTTTTCCAACCTTGGTGATTCTATGATATGTGTATGTACTTATTTTTGCATGCTTTTGCTTACAGAATCATAACCAATTTAATTTTATAGAATCATAGAATCATTAAGGTTGGAAAAGACCTCTAAGATAATCGAGTTCAGTCATCAACCCATCACCACCATGCCCACTAAATCATGTCCCTAAATACCACATCTACATGTTTCTTCAACACCTCCAAAGGAGATGGTGATTCCACCACATCCAAGCCTGTTCCAATGCTTGACCACTGCTTCAGAGATGGATGGAGATCAGCGAGGAGTGGTGTCCCCCAGAGGTCAGTGCTGGGGCTGATGCTCTTTAATATCCTCATCAGTGACGTTGACAGTGGGGTCAAGTGCACGCTTAGCAAGTTTGCTGATGACACCAAGCTATGTGGTGCGGTTGACACACCAGAGGGACGGGATGACATCCAGCAGGACCTAGCCTGGTTTAAGCAATGGGCCTGGGTGAACCTTATGAAGTTCAATAAATCCAAGTGCAAGGTCTTGCACCTGGGTTGAGGCAACTCCCTTTACCAATATAAGCTGAGGGAGAAAAGAATTGAGTGCAGCCCAGCTGAAAAAGACCTGGGGGTACTGGTGAAAGGGAAGCTGGATATGAGCCAGCCTCACAGTGCAGAAAGCCAACTGTATCCTCAGCTGCATCAAAAGAAGTGCAGTCAACTGGTCAAGGGAGGTGATCCTGCCCCTCTATTCTGTGCTGGTGAGGCCTCACCTGGAGTACTGTGTCCAGATGTGGAGTTCTCAGTACAGGAGAGACATAGACCTGTTAGAGAGCATCCAGAGGAGGGCCACAAAAACAATCCAAGAGATGGAACACCTCTCCTATGAGGACAGGCTGAGAGAGGTGGGGCTGTTCAGCCCGGAGAAGAGAAGGCTCCGAGGTGACCTGATAGCGGCCTTCAGTATCTAAGGGCGAGCTACAGGAAAGAAGGGGACAGACCCTTTAGTATGGTCTGTGGTGATAGGACAAGGTGAAATGGTTTCTAGCTCAAAGAGGGTAGATTTAGGTTAGGTATAAGGAAAAAATCTTTACATTGAGAGTGGTGAGGCACCAGAACAGCTTGCTTAGTGATGTGGTTGATGCCCTGTCCCTGAAAACTTTCAAGGCAAGGCTGGATAAGGCCCTGGACAGCCTGATCTAGCTGTGCATGTCTCTGCTCATTGCATGGGGAGTTGAACTAGATGGGCTTCAGAGGTCCCTTCCAACTCTAAGTATTCTATGATTGCCTGCATTTATTAAAATGAGTTGTCTGAAACTAAAAACATGCTACTCACAATCATCTCATCTGAAGATATTGGCTGCAATAAATACACAGATGGTGCAAATATATCAGCAAATTTAATTATTCATCAACTTCGGCAGAGAAAAAGTCAACCAAATAAATCTGATGTAATTTGAAATAAATGTGGATTTTGGCTATGTTTTATGTTGGTTAATTTGAATTAAACATTCCATTGCGGTGTGGTATTTCTAAAGAGTAGTGAAATTACTCATAACTGGGAGAGTCTGGGCATGTTCGAGCAAAAATGGCAACAAGATAAAATTGCTCCTATATATCATATTTTGCAGTAAATTTGTTGCTAAATGCAGAAGTTTAGCAACATATTAACATCTTTTTTTAAAAAAAAAAAAAGTATATATATATGTTTATATACAATAAGTAAAATGTTTCCTTGACTTATCCATATAATGTATTGTTCCTAGTAAAATATCTGAGCAATGATTCTCATTTAAATATTCAGGACTTTACAAAAGAACTAATATATATGTATATGATACAGTATAGAATTCTGTTAGTGATAATCTCTTATTTACAGTGTTATTGTATAAATCAAATGACCAAGTAGATGAATGTTCTCATCTTCATTTCACTGTGCTTTTTTTGCTGAATATCTCAAAGCAACAGTTTGGTGTCACTGATAGTTTTATAATTATAATGATTTCTGTCTCGTTCTTAGAACATTCTTTTTGTGTTCAAAACGGCGTTTAGTGACAGTTTAATGTATTCTCTCATTGCGCTATAGTGACTGTAGTATTTAGCTTAGAAAGTATAGGACAGAATATGATACTGTATCTTCAATTTCTGGTGTAAATTACTGGAGTGAATTACAAGATACTCTTATCCAACTAAGATGGAAAAAAAAAAAAAGGAGTTTATTTGTGAACAGTGACATAACCATTAAATTTTCAAAGTTATATCTAAACTATAACCACAGGAAGTTGTCACCCTAAATGTTGCCCAGAGAGGTCGTTGTGTCTCTCCACTTCAAGATTTTCAAAAGCAGCCTTGGTATGGTCCTGAGCAGTCTGCTCTAGCTGTTCTTGTTTTCTGTGTTGTTGGGTTTGTTTTTTTTTTTTGCTGTTTGCTTGTTTGTTTGTTTTTTTGAATGAATGAGTGAAATTAATTTTATCAAATTAATAATGAAACTTCCACATAACATCTTTAGCAAATAAACAGATATAATGTTGCTAAGGCACATGGAATATTGGGAGCTGATACAGGAGAACCAGCAAGGCTTCACCAAGGGCAAATCCTGTTTGATCAATCTAGTGGCACTTCATGATGGTGTCACTGCATCTGTGGACAAGGGAAGAGCCACTGATGCCATCTATCTTGATTTCTGTAAGGCCTTTGACACAATAGTCCACAACATCCTTCTCTTCAAATTGGAAATAAATGGACTTGATGGGTAGACTGTTCAATAGAATGAAGAACTGGCTGCAGGACTGAGTCCAGTGAGTGGTGGTCAATGGCTCCATGTCTGGATAGAGATCAGTGAGGAGTGGTGTCTCTCAGGAATCAGTGCTGGGACTCGTACTCTTTAATGTCTTCATCAGTGACATTGACAGTGGGGTTGAGTGCACGCTCAGCAAGTTTGCTGATGACACCAAGCTGTGAGGTGCGGTTGACAAACATAAGAATAAATTGAACCAAATGAATAGACCCAAAGTATTTTTGACATTTGGCAGTTCTAGTTGAAGATAAGCAAAGTATCCAGCTATATTCAATATCAAAGCTGTAACAGTAGTCTCCTGGCTCTCTGGTTTGGCTGCTGTGGATCTGTGCCAGATCAGAGGTAGAGGTCCATGGTTTGTGGCTCTTGTTTACAAGGCTTTGGGATGGTGCTACCAGTTGTCTGATGTCAGGGCTGACCAAAGCCCAATCATGTTCCATTTCCTGGGAGTTGCTTCCAGCTGAGCACCACCATTAGCCTGGTGTGAGCACAACATACCAGCCAAGTCATAGGCCCATGCCCTCTCTTGGCCACAGCCTGTTCCCATCCTCAGGGAGATGCTCAGTGCCCAGGACTGGGGCTGTCCATGTGCACCTGGCTAAGACCACTGCCCTGGCTCCAAAGCCCTGATCTATCTTTCTGGGAGACCCCACTTCTCATGGTCCTCAACCTGCATTCATGTCCCCTGGTACACAGTGAAGTAGCATTCACCAAAGTAGACCATGGAAGAACCTTCTAAAATGAGGGAATAAAATCCTTTCAGTAATCTGTCACTACTTGTAGGATGGTTTGGTTACTTTATTTCCTATAATATGGTTCCAAAGACCAAACAAGGTATCTTTGCTACCTGTAAAGAATTAAACTTTAGGGAAAGAAAAAAAAAAAAAAAAAAAAAAAAAAGATGGACAATAAGTTGTTCATTGCATTAAATACCTCATCAAAAACTGTCACGGTTTTATGATTTTGTTATCAATATTCCACATCATAACAGTGCACTGGGAGTTAAAGAGTTAAAGCTGCAGTTCTGTAGATTGCCGGTAGTTCCAGATACTTTTCTCAGAAGTGTGTACTACAGATCCCAGAAGACTTCATTATTTCATATCCATTTTCTGTTCAGAGGGAAAGACAAAACTGACTGGGAGTCACAAGTCTGCTCTCTCTTCTTCTGCTTGTCTCTGTGGTGTGTGTTCCCTAGCTTACAGCATTAGAGTAAATTCGTCAGTTTTGGACACTCTCTCTCATTTATTTGATTTATTATCTTCAATTCAAATTATTTTGTATTATATTATGTTACCTCACATTCTGCCTTCATATTTAGTAAATTAGTTTTCTCCCTTAGCTCATTGCCGCTGTTTTGTTTTTAGGCCCATCTTCCTACCTTTTCTCTACCCACTTTCCCCCTCACCCGGGGTGTGGGTCTGTGGCTCCCTTCACCCTATTAGTCATGGAACTAGGCCAAATAGGGCCAGAACTGTGACAAAAACCTAGTTAGTGTGTTAAAATTATTAAACAAAATGAGCCCACTCTAAAACACATAGTTAGAAAGCCAGCATAGAAATCATTCTTTCCATATTTAGAAACTAGTGTTCATTGGCACTGGAAAAGCAAAACAAGAAAACTGAGTATAAATTAATCAGAAATGAAAATATTAACATTATAGTATATCTCTAACACACATAGAGGAAGACTAAGTTGCAAATCATTGTCAGAACAACTGTGAGCAGTGATTTATATAATTGCTCTTTTCTCTTCAGTGAGCAACCACTCCTTCCAGCATGAGTGAAAGGTTTATAACACAATCTTTAATTATTACTTGAAAGAATTTTCTCTCTTAAAGGTCAAAGTCAAAGTAGAAAAGATTACCCCAATTTGTATTAGTGAATAAAAGTAAAGTAGGCATAAATAAGAACAAAGAATATTAAAACTGATTCTCGGAAAAATAAAACTGGAGAAAAGAAGAATGAATGAAAAAGCTGAGAGGGAGAATGAAATTGTTGAGTAAAAATGAGACTGTGATTATTGAATTGCCTTTTCCCAGCACTGGTTTCTAGGATTTATAAAATGACTGGTCTTCTGTTACTTAAAAAATGATGTAAATTATAATTAGTTTGCCTTGAATCAATCAGTTTACATTAGTATTATCTCAATGGAAAGAGACCATCAAAGTCAATAACTTCCCTTTTGTGCTCAAATATGCATTACAGAGTAAATTTCAGCATCATACCCCTTTGGAAGGAGTAGAATTTTCATTGCAATTTACTTGTCCACTTTCATAGTTTAGCACATAATTGTAAGCTTGTCCAATTTACAAGTTAAATCTTGAAGTTAAATCTCTAGTTATTAAAATTGATGCCTACAGCATTAGGAGAAAAAAAATTAAATTCATAGCACTAAAATAGATTAGATTAGGAATAGTGTATTTATGCTATGGTGAAGATAATAATATAACTAAACAAAATATGTAAAACTAAACCTTCAAATAGTTATTAAAAACTTTACAGATGAAACCTTGACTAGATAGATATTCAGAGAAGTTTGGATAATTATTCCAATCAAGTCTCAACGGCATCTGGAAGAATTTAAGTACAGTTCCATAAAATGCAAAAACTTGCTATTTCCCTATGTTAAAACTAGGATTCAATGAAATATTATGAAAAGATTCACTCTTAATCATGTTTAAAGCTATGGTTTATCTTGAATATTGAATAGAAGTAATTAATTAAAATTAATGAAAGAAAATATGTTTTTATCTTTACTGTTCTCTTGTAAAAAGAAGCATGTACCTTTCCCAAACAGATGTAATTGTAGTATGTCCTGTCCACTACACTTCATATTTGATTAAATATTTTTAAAAGCACATTTTAATATTTAATTAAATATTTTTAAATTAAAAAGTACATGATTTTATTTACTGCTATTTATTTTCAGTGATCAGTGATTCCATAATACTAAATATCATAATTAAAATTCTCATTATTTAAGTATAACGAAAGAGCTATTAACTATGTAGAGTACATGACAATTACGATGCATAATATAAGTAAAACAAATACTGTTATTAAATAGTTCAAACTAGCACATACTCAAAGTTCAGTTGCATACTGCCAGTCAAATAATACCCATTTTGCCCAAGTCAATATGTTCTGCTGTTTTAACAAAGAAGCATAAATATTGCATTTCTCTAGTGCTCTCAGCTGAAATGAATTCTAGACCTGTGAATACGTGTCTATGTTTGTCCTAATATATGACCTACAAAGAAGAAAAAATATTATTTAATAGAGGATTTAAAAAATAATAATTTATATTTGATGAGACATATGGTCTACGGAGCTTGACATCCCACCATAGTTTTATGGGTATTAAAATTAAATCTTCCAAAAGACATAAATTTACTCTGTAAAAACTCTGTTGTTTTTCACTTGTATGTGAAAAGAGTAATTTTCTTAAAGGGAATATATTTCATTCAAATTTTAGGATTCTGGATTTTTAATATTCTGTGCACAACTTTTATAGAGCTGTAAACCTTTATCATTGAGAAAAAATATGAAATATTCAGTCATTTTTGACATTTTGAACACTGATGATTTCAGAAGATTTCATTGTTCTCTAAACAAAGGTTTAGCAATTTTAGCACTGTTAAAAATAAAAAAAAAAACTCAATTCAACAAAATTATTCAATTGTACATCTAGGCTGAAAATTAATCACCAATTCAAAGACTGCACACATCTATTGTGCGTCTAGAATAGCATTTATTTGATTTTTTGAATAAATTATTTTTGTCCATGGCGAAATAGATTATGTATATTAAAAATTCAATGTATTGACTCAGATATTTTCCATTCCAGATAACATAGTTGAGAGTAATAATGATACAGTAATCAGAAATATCTTTCTTAGCTAAGAAATCTTGAGTTCCAGTCCATGAAATCTCTCTGGAACACTCAGAATTTCCATGTTATCTGGTCTAAGTTATTCCATTCTTTAGTCTGCTTAAGCACTTAACTCCCCTTAAGCAGTAGAGAGCTGAAGCTACCTTTCCCATCAGAGATAATAAGAAACAGAGAAAATAAGAATATATTTTGCACTGTAAGAGTGATGATTTAAAAGAACATCTAACACTTCTGTGAGACTGAGAAACAATTAACAGAGACCAGAGAAATAAAATATGGACATTTTTCACCTTCTCCATTTCTCTTGCTTTCTGTAGGTAAACCTGTGCTTACTACAATCAACTGTAAAAGAGGCCAAGTTTTTTTGGACAAAGTTTGTAAACAATTAGGAACCAACCAACTATAATGGAACAAATTCCTCTGCAAGTTTTTTTTTCTTTCCTACAAGACCTTGAGATTTATTCCAAACTATCCATGTACATCTAATTTTCTTTTTCCATTTTGTTTCCTTTCTAAGTAAAAGAACGTCAGTATTTTTTTTATTATTTTTTATTTCCTTCTGTCATTTTCTCTTTAAAGCATTACTTCAATATAATTCACAAGTCTTTTTTCTTTATAGCGAATATCATAGAATTCTTAGAATACTTAGAGTTGGAAGGGACCTCTGAAGCCCATCTAGTTCAACTCCCCATGCAATGAGCAGAGACATGCACAGCTAGATCAGGCTGTCCAGGGCCTTATCCAGCCTTGCCTTGAAAGTTTTCAGGGACAGGGCATCAACCACATCACTAAGCAAGCTGTTCTGGTGCCTCACCACTCTCAATGTAAAGATTTTTTCCTTATACCTAACCTAAATCTACCCTCTTTGAGCTAGAAACCATTTCACCTTGTCCTATCACCACAGACCATAGAATCATAGAATCATAGAGTTGCTGAGGTTGGAAAGGACCTTCAAGATCATCAAGTCCAACCGCAGCCTAACCATACTACTCTAACTCTAACAACCCACTGCTAAATCATGTCCCCAAGCACCACATCCAAATGGTTTTTAAACACATACAGGTATGGTGACTCAACCACCTCCCTGGGGAGCCTGTTCCAGTGCCTAACAACCCTTCCTGGAAAGAAGTTTTTCCTGACATCCAAACTAAACCTCCCCTGGTGCAACTTGAGGCCATTTCCCCTTGTCCAGTCACCTGTCAGCAGTGAGAAGAGACCAGCCCCGCTCTCACTGCAATCACCTTTCAGGTATTTGAAGAGAGCAATGAGGTCTCCCCTCAGCCTCCTCTTCTCCAGAATAAACAGCCCCAGTTCCTTTAGTCTCTCTTCGTAGGGCATATTCTCCAAGCCCTTCACAAGTCTTGTTGTCCTTCTTTGGACCTGCTCCAGCACCTCAGTGTCCTTTCTGTATTCAGGTGTCAAAAACTGAACACAGTACCTCGAGGTGGGGCCTCACCAATGCCAAGTACAGGGTGAGGATTATTTCCTTAGTCCTGCTTGTCACACAGTTTCTGATACAAACCAGGATTCCATTAGCTTTCTTGGCCACCTGGGCACACTGCTGGCTCATTTTTAGCTGCCTGTCAATCAGTACACCAAAGTCCTGTCAGGCAGCTTTCCAGCCACTCCTCCAAGGAAGGCCAACGGTATCCCAGAGTTCATTGAAAACAGCATGGCCAGCAGTGCAAGGGAGGTTACTCTGCCCCTCAACTCTGCCTTGATGAGGCCATATCTCAAGCTGTGTGTCCAGTTCTGGGTTCCTCAGTTCAAGAAAGGGAACTACTGGAGAAAACTCGGGGGAGGGCCACAAAGATGATTAGGGTCATATAATTTCCCTTATGAGGAAGGGTTGAGAGACCTGGGACTGTTTAGGCTTGAGAAGAGGAACTGAGAGGGGATCTTATCAATACTTGTAAATATCTAATGGGCAGGTGTCAAGAGAATGGTGCCAGGCTCTTTTGAATAGTGCCCACTGACAGAACAAGGTGCAATGGACATAAGCAGGAACAGAGGATGTTCCATACAAACATGGGGGAAAACTTCTCTGCTTTGAATGTGACAGCACTGGAACAAGCTGTTCACAGAGGTTGTGGAGTCTCCTTTCTTGGAGATATTCAAAACTCATGTGGACACCTTTCCGTGTGACCTACTGTAAGGAACCTGTTTTTGCAGGGGAGTTGTATTAGGTGATCTCCAGAGGTCCTTTCTAACCCTTAAGATTCTGCAATTCTGTTAATAGATTATTACAATTGTACATGAGAAGTCCTTTTCCTGTATGTACATTTTTCCTCTGTTCCTATACTTATCCTTCCACTGTCTGTCTAGATCTTGAGGGTGATGGCTTACTCCTTAAAGATATGAGAAGCTATGGTGAGATGGACAAGTCAAAAGTTCTTAACTTTGCATTTCTTCTTTCTCCATCTTTGGCCTTCTTAAGTTTAGTTTGTGTTTGCAAATACAGTCTGCTTATTTGCTCTTTTGTCCCCGATTCCCTACATAGATTTGTTAAATCTTTACAGTATATGGCATACATCAAGCCAACTAAAAACCTGAGATAATCAATAGTCATCCAACCACTAAATAGTTGTTATGACAAGTTAAAAGAATCTAAAACCAGCTTGGGCTAAGACAAGACTAGTCACTTTCTGAAACTTCACTGTGCAGTACTAGATTCCCCACATTCACAGAGTTGTGCTCTTAGTATCTTGAAGGATTCCTTTTATATGAATAGTCAAGAGTAACAGATCTTTGAGGCAGCCTTATTTATGTAATTATCTGGAGTTGATCTGGTGAATTAAAGGCACTATGAAATGCTTAGAACTGAAAGTCTGTATTATTAAACTTGACTGCATCTGTGCTCAGATTTTTCTGGTTTCTGATATCAGACTTCTGTAAGAACTAAAATTTAAGCTTTTATCATCGTCTTGCAGTGATGGAATCATATTTTTAGATATGTAAATATACATAAATTTTTTACTAACTAGACTGAATAAGTTATCTGTCATGGTTTTGTGATTTTCGGTTATTGGTATTCCACATCATAACATCATGTAGTGGACATACCTAGTTCTCAGAAGAGAAGGACTACTACAGTCCCCACGGTACTTTGCTCCTTTGTTACCATTTTCCAGCCGGAGGGAAAAGATAAAAGCTCGCAGTATAAAAACTTGCAGATCACGAGACCTCGTCCCTTTTTCCGCCGTCTCTCGTCTTGGCAGCACCTCGCTCTCCAGCCGTCTTATCGTCGGTAGTAGAGTAAGGCCTACCTTGATTTTGGGACATTCTCTCTCTCTGTATTGGATTTATCAGCTTAAATTGTAATTATATTGTATTATAGTGTGTTGTTTTGCATTCCAATATTTTATTTAGTAAATTAGTTTGTTTCTCCTCAGATTGTTGCCGCTGTTCTTTGCTCTCAGGGCCATCTCCCTACCCTTTTCCCCTTTCCCCTTTTCCCGGGACGTGGGCCCTTGGGTCCCCCGTCCCCTTTGTCACGGAAATCGGGCCTAACACCCGTAAACCGTTGACATTATCAATCCTATCTCATCTTCCATGTCTTTCATACAGGGAACTAAAGTAAGAAATTTAACATCTTAATCATTAGAGATAATAGTCTATCTTATTCTTGGAGAAGAAACGAGTTTTATGCGTTCATGTAAGAAAAGATCCTTTATGACTAAATTACACTTTATTTTATGTCTCTTATCATCACAGCTCCAATGCTATGATTGTAATTAGCCTCCTTTTTTCCCTTGACAAATTGTAGACTATAAGAAATTTAATCTCAAGATCTGTCCAAAAAATTCCTACATTGGTTAAGACTAAAAATTTTAACTCACAATTTTCTTTAATTAATTCTCATGACTGACCTTGAGAAATGAAATTTAACTCCATTTCAGAATAAAGCTGTGCTGAGAATAACTGGAATTCAAAAGTAAGCAGATCTTTCAGCTCATTAAAAAATCTCAAGATTTCCTTAAGATTTCAAAATCCTTAAGATTTGTTTTACTTTAGTGTTTCTTGTTCTGTGCATTGCATGACTACATTACTAAATTTTCCCATAGTTTTATTTATCTGGAAAATTAAGAAAAGATGAATAACCCTTGATTTAGTACAGGATTGTATATATACTTATATGAATCAGTGGTGACTATTTTAGCATGGAGCAATAAATAATGTATATTAATAGCTAATTTAAGAGCAATAAATCTGCTACAAACAAATCACTAGTCATATATTGAGAATAAGTTGATTTCTGGTTTTAGAGAATGTCGTAGATAAATTTATTACATGCAGAGTATTGAAGATCCACATCAGTGTACAATGATAAGCAGAGCTGGAAGGCAGCTACGTTTTCTGCACAAGTGAAGATACATATGAATATATGACAAAAACTAGCATAAGATAATCTAATTTAAGACATCAGCCTCACACTCATTGTATTCTATCAGTTTTTATGGGAATTCTTTCCTCTTCTTTATTGCAGTAAAAGAAATGGATTTTTTAAAATTCATTTTAAAAAAAAATACTTCAGCCCCATCTCTGTATATGTGGTTATAGTGCTGAACTATGCAGTTGGGTGTCATATGTGAGATATATTGGTACATTGTCTCAATAATGTGATTTTGAATCTTGGAAGTTAAACTACAGAAGAGAGGATGATAAGCTACTATGATGCAATATCCAATTATATGACAAATTCAAGCATAAAAGGGGAACTAAGAAACTTTTTTCTTTTTTTACCTCTACACTGAATTTTATCCTTGATAAGTGTGACACAGAGAAAGAAAGATCTTACAGATGGGAGTATTCAAAACTGATATATTCATCTCAAAAGGGTAACATTAAAGTCAGTAACTGAAACTTATTTCATGAGGTAAGAATGGAGAAATTACCCTTACTTTGCCAAGCTTTATTTATTTATTTATTTATTTATATTTTTTAGATTTTTTTTTTACATTCTAAGTGGTATATGTGATAAAAAATCATTAGATTTTACTGGAAAATAAGATAAACTGCTCCTGAGAAATCTCTCCTTAATATATGAGAATTATGAGTTTTAATCAACATCATACCAAACTAGATTGTCCAGTGAGCAGGTGAAGAGGCTTGGGAGGCAGGTACCAGAGCTATTCTAATCCTGGGATAGATACTGAAGGGACTAGTAAGTCTGCAAGTTGGCTACTGAAGGACCAGGGTGCCCAAGCCGGTGAGTGGGGAGTCTGTGACATTTAGGTCCTGGATCCTGGTGAGGTCATATATTTGCCCCAACTACTGGAGATATCTATTTGCAAGTGTGTTTGTCCGTGCAGCTGGGAGACCAGCAGACCATGAGCAGCTGCTGAGTAGACTGGATGTGTAAGGTCAGGTACTGGAAGTATTCACGTGTGTGTGTGTGTTCAACTGTTCGTCTGTCTATCGCAAACACATGCTCAACCTCACTGCTGTCTGTACACTGGGGCATGGAGGTGTGGCAGACTCTTATCAGGTTACTGGATTTAGCATCTCCTAAGACAACTGACCAATAAAGTTACGCAGGAAAAATATCACTTCAGTCTTTTTAAAATTCAAAATCTTTAGCTGACATTATGATTAAAACATACCATGAACCTCTGCTATTACACAATAAAACATTGAGTATAATTTACCATCACAGAATCATAAAGTATGCTGAGTTGGAAGAGACCTGTAAGGATCACTGAATCCAACTCCTGGCTCCACATAAGACCACCCAAAAATCATACCAAATGTCTGAGAGTGTTGTCCAGATGCTTCTTGAACTCTGGCAAGCTCAGTGCCATGACCACTGCCCCGGGGAACCTGTTCCAGTGCCCGACCTCCCTCTGGTGAAGAACCTTTTCCTGATATCCACCCTGACCCTCCCCTGTTGCAGCTTCATGCTGTTCCCTTGGGTTCTGTCACTGATCACCAGAGAGCAGAGATCAGTGTTGCTGCTCTGCTCCCCTTATGAGGAAGCCATAGGCTGCAGTGAATTCTTCCTCAATCTCCTCTTCTCTGGGCTGAACAAACCAAGGAACCTCAGCCACTCCTCATATGTTCCCTCTAGATTCACCACTTTTATAGCCCTCCTTTGTACTATGAGTTTTATGTTCTTTTTGTATTGTGGTGCCCAAAACTGCACGCAATACTAGAGATGAGGCTGCACAACTGCAGTATAGAAAGGGACAATCACTTCCCTTGACTATCTAGTAATGCCGTGCTTGATGCACTCCAGGATATTATTGGCCTTCCTGGCTGTCTGGGTACACTGTTGACTCATTTTCAACTTACTGTTGACCAAGACCTTCAAATCTTTCATCAGTGCTGCTCTCCAGCATCTCACCCCCCAGTCTGTGTATACAACCAGGGTTGTTCCTTCCCAGGTGCAGAATCTGGCACTTGTTCTTGTTAAACTCCATGCAACTGGTGATTGCCCAGCTCTCTAATTTATCTAGATCTCTCTGCAAGGCCTCTCTGCCCTCGATGGAGTCAATGACTCCTCCCAGTTTAGTATTGTCAGCGAGCCTTCTAGTCATATATCCAAGACACTTATGAAGACATTGAAGAGGACTGGCCCTAAAGTGGAATCACAAGGAACCTCGCTAGTGACTAGCCACCAGACTGCGGTAACCTCATTTACTATAACCCTTTGGGCCCAACCAATTGCTTACCCACAGCATTATGTTTTTGTCTAGCCATATGCTGGACATTTTGTCCAGAAAGATACTGTAAGAAACAGTATAATAATCTCTACTGAAATTCAGAAAGATAACATCAACTGTCTTCAGGTAGTTTAAACTATTCTAGTTACTTATTGGAATTATATAAGAATATAAATACAAAATTTTATTTGGGGATGGCTCATTTGTTGTGCTGTACTGTGCCATTCATTTTTGGAAGATCGTTAGATCCACTTTTAATTCATAGATTTAAACATTAACACCTACAGTCTATAGCTAGCAATGAGTACCTGTCTTAACTAATCCTCAGCTTTTGCATACATTTCCCATTTCTAAGGATTTTTATAGATGAAGAATCTCCATATTGCAACCAGGTAGTTTATTCTGCAATCAGTAAGATCTAAAACTAGAATACAGACTTTCAGTGTTTCTGTACATACTCAACTATCATTTTTCTCCTTAGAGTCATAGAAAACACTTATTGCAGAGGCATTAAGAAAACATCATTAATTTACTTACTTTTTTGCAAAAAGCTAACATGTCAAGAATTTGTATCCCAAATGTATAAAAGTCACACAAGGAACTGAAAGGTAAATATTTGGAAAGCAAAGGAACAGTGTGCTGTAAATATATAGTAGGGATACTTAAAGCTATATTTATCAATATATTACATAAGCTATTTGACATGAAATCAACACATCTGTTTTACAACGCATAAATATTTTTCAATATTTGGCATTCAATTCATCTTAAGTGCATTACAGTACTGTGGCTGACATGTATGACATATTCATTTTTTTTTTAATGATGAGGAAGTGTATGCAAGTGGATCATATATGTTGGTCATTCCAAAAATAACACATATTTATTTCCATGGAAACTACAACGAATACAAGGAACACAATGGCACTGTTTGGCAGGGCAAATTCTTAGCTACAAAACACTATTTTTCAACATAGTCATCACCATTAGCTATGCTTTTTCACCAGCAATGAACAAAAGTTTGCATGCTGTCCTCTTAAAAATCTGCATGGTCATTTGAAACATGGCTTGTTTTTCATGTCATTGTCACCACTGCTGAAACACACCACCCACCACCTCACTGTGCTCACATCCATTGTTTGGTCTCCATAAATGTTCAGCAAGCACTGATGAACGCCAATGTATTCAATTTTTTTTCTGCATGGGGGAATTCAGTGACGCACCTTTGCTTCATACCCACTTCCACGTCAGATGCCATTTTGTAAGACTGCCCATCTGATGACATGTGTTGCATGGCAAAAAAAAATAAAAATAAAAATGGAACATTGCAGGGAATATTCAGCCTCTATTGCCATACTACGAACATCTGCCTCTGACATTGCCAACATAATAAACTAGGAGGCCTTACTTTCAGTGTAATCCTTGTGCATATGCACATTCTTACCTATCACACTCACTCCACTGATTTTACTCTCTATTTGTTTGTCTAAGAGCAAAAGGCACTCTTTCAGATGGAAAAACAAAAAACAAACAGGATTGTATTTAACAGTTTTCATTATATATTTATATTTATTACAGAAAAATATGACTAAACTTTGATTGTTGATTCTTTCTATTAAAGCAAATACACCATGTATATTTCATGTAGGTGTTATTTTTTTCCCAGACACTCATCTATCTGGCACATTTCACGATTAGTAAATCTCATTAATTAAAATGTACAGCAAGGTGTGACAGAAATGGCTGCTCACATTGCATTACTTCCTAGATATTAACTAGCAAATATATATATATATATTTAAAGGACATGGAGAGGATGAGTTAGCCTTTCTAGTATTTGCAGAAGGCATAGTAGGCTTTAATGAGTCACAGTAAGGAATGAATTCCAACAGTTGACATCCTGTCAGTAATTGCCTCCCACCTACAACAAGAAACAGTAGCTCAGAAGTTGCCACTGGCGTCAACTGCAAGATTACATTCATGTGAGAGCGGGCAAAACAGAAGAGCTGACACACAATAGGTGTATTATAAACCTATAATACAAAGACCATGCATAGCCTGCAGAAGCTTTTTGAAAGCCATTACTTTTCAGAAATTGGTGTGATGTGATCACAACAGGAAGCTGCAGTTAACAAGCATGATCCACAGGTTATATTGTCTCATTCTCTGAGTAGCCTCAAGGTGGTGACCAGTGTATACCTCATTAGGTCTGCGTAATGAAAGGAAAACAAAGGAGTGGAAAAAAGTGGCAGGGCATCAAATTTACAAGACGTACTCTTGACCCTGTACACAAATTAAAAGTTTTGGCTTGGCTACTGTTACCTAAATATAAAAGGTTAGTCCCAAGTACATCTTAGAGTACTTTGTTATCACATTAAACCCAACTAAGGCTCTATTTTTACCAAAAAAAACTCTCTTGCTTTTTTCTGGTACAGTTTCTGCTGCCACCCTTCAGGCAGTAAGAGCAACCATGTGTCCCTACAGAATCAAGATTAGCTAAGATTGAAAAACTAATCTTGAAAACAAGCAACAACAACAAAACAAAGAGATCTGACTCACTTGATTGCAAGAGATTATATTCAAGAATGAGAAGAAGAAAAAGCTCTTGTCAGAAACAGCCAGAGTTAATTCACCTCAAACCAAATGTTAACTTATAGAATCACAGAATTGTAGCGATTAGAAAGGATCACTGGATGTCGTATAATCCAACTCCTTTGCTAAAGCAGATTACTTACAGCAGATTGCACAGGAAATTGTCCAGTTTGTGAATATCTACAGAGAAGGAGACTCCACAACCTCTCTCAGCAGCTTATTCCAGTGCTTTGTCATCCTCAAAGAAGAGTTTTTTGCCATCTTTTTATGGAACTTCCTGTATCCCAGTTTATGCTCATTACTCCTTGTTCTGTCACTGGGCGCTTTTGAAAAGAGCCTGGCCCCATCCACTTGGCTCTCATCCATTTGATGTTTATAGGCATTGATAAGATTCCTGCTCAGACTCTTCCAGGCTGAACAACCCCAGGTCTCTCAGCCTTTCCTCATAAGGGAGATGCTCCAGGCCCCTAATCATCTTTGTGGCGCTCCACTGGGCTCTCTCTAGAAGTTTCCTGTATTTCTTGAACTGAGGAGACCTGAACACAGTACTGCAGCTGTGTACTGCAGTACTGAGATATACTCTTTCTTTCTTCACAAAATATCTCTGTTATTTCACAGTTTTTTCAGATTTAATTTAGACTTGGGAAACAATTCATTAATACTTAGACTAACATGAATGAAAAATTACCTAAGCTATCTGAGTGTTACTGAATATCTAAGTATATACTGAAGAGCTACCTAAAAGGATTATGTAGGCCTAACCCTTCAACAGAGCTAAACTCTAGCAATCAACATTAGACACATTAATTTGACTAGTTATATGCCAGGAAAAGGAAAGGGAAAGGAGTGGAAAGGAAGGGAAGAGAAGGAAAGAAAAAGAAAATATAAAGAAGTAATTTAAATAGTATACATTCTAGTAAATTGGACTATCAATTTTTTTGACCTAGATTCCTGTCACTCTTTTGTGATGAAACTGTTGGATCTGAAACAAATATTTATAAAGCTACGCGCACATGATAAATGCCTAACAGCAGTGGTAACGGTCCTGAACACTGAGCTATAGGGATCGTCTTTCTAACATGTCTCTTACTCCTTCTTATTCCAGAGTTGTGAACAGAAGTTTGATCTCTAGTATGAAGAGTTAAACAGTTTTGCCTCTGCCTAATGACCTATGTCCTCAGGTCTGACATGCAGTCACACTCTGCCATCTGACTGCAGACAGCAAAGGGTAGTATCCAGACAAAATTTCTAGTCAGGGCCAAGCTATGCAGATACAAATCAAATCCATCAATATCCATTTTTATCTGAACAGCAAACTGGTATGATTTACACAAGCCGATGTAATGCTCACAATCATAATAAATTAATCATGCAAATTATTACATTATGTTCATGTATCAATCCACTTTATAAACAACCAATCTGTCATACAAACCATGAGCTTCTTAGCTTTAATTGACCTGTCATAAGCCATTAAATTTCACACATTGGCAGTAGCAGAATATCATGGACTGATTAGATCATGAATTCCACTTTTCTCCAAGCCAGTTGTTTTCAAAAGGGTCATAGACATGACAAAGGCCAAAAGACAGCACTTTCCAAGGATAACAACTTTTTCAAAAGAATTCCATACATTCTGCAGATTTGACTGATTTATTTTGACGTTCTCATACAGCTGTCAACTATAATACCACAAGCAGTGGTGTTATAAAATTTTTCAAAAGCGAGGATATTTTGTAACAAAATATGGTTTTAGTGCACCAAATTAGATAATTATAAGAGTAGTGATCTTATTTTCCAAGCAGCATACTTACATACTACACACAGATATTAAAAATAATACAAATGCTAATTTAGTTTTAATCAATGCATTTATTTTATCTGTGTTTTATTCACACCAATTCTAACGTATACAGTAGAGAATAAGTACTCAGCACTGAGAATTAACTGTTAAAATGATATATTCCAGTAACAACCAGGTACACAGCAACTAAAAATAATTCATGCAATTATGGAAATAACAGTTATTAAAACAAAAAACAGGAAGTTCTTGCTGAGACAGTACCCTACTCACTGTCACTCATAAAAAAATTCTTAGCCCTAGCCACACGTAGGGAACTATAAATGTTCTTCCAAAAGATGTTTGCATAGGTATTTGTATGGGAAATACACATGTATTTCACAATACTTTGTAATACAGAATGGCAATCAAATTGGTAAGATCACGCTCCATTTTCCTTGCTCCCTAGTGTTGATTAATACAGCTGTAGCAAAGAAATACTTGTTGCAAAACTCTCTGCAGTACAGTATAGTTGTATATGGCTTGTCAAAACAAGAAGACACCATTCTCAAAAGGCCTTAGCAAACTTTCCAGATGAACCAGGAAATGATGATGTTGTAATGTGCAAATATCCATACTCACAGAAAAAGTTTTATTAAGTACAATGAGAAAAAATACATTGAAAGCCCTCTGTAGTCAACAGCTTAAGTGTATCAGATACCTACACATATCAGCTGTATTTAAATTTTCCAGTATCTAACATTCATTTCTAATGATCACGTGTGAAATTTTTACATTTCCAATTAAAAAAAAAAATAAAGTGAAAGGAAAATCTTTTGTAATAGTGAATAAGTGTAGAGTCATTTTAACCATCAGTTCATTGCTTTTCACAAAAAATATGTTAAAAAGTATTCATATGACTAAATAAATTAGTTTTTCTCTGCCCCTACAAACATGTATAACAGCCAAATAAAGCTTTATTTAAAATCCAGGTGGCAAATACTTCATACAATCTAGCAGAAATCTTCTGAAAGTGATGCACCTTAACAAAATATTTTATTTCTTTCAGTATCAAAGAAAACACATGTCTGAACTAAAACAAAAATAGGAACACTCAGGAGTGAAAAGTGATTCAGACTCTGTGTAGCCTATATATTTACTATTGAAGCCACTATTGAAATAGTGATCAGATGCTGAATTTATATTATATCTTTTTCCTTCCTCATCCTTCTCTGCAAAAATGTTTGTATATATTAAATGGGATTTTTTTTTATTTCTTTGCCCGCAAATTTATTTTTGTAAATGCCTTACTTCCATGAGAGCTGTGGGCTGACCATTTTACTGTGTTAAATCATTACTACATCTGACTGTAAGACAGAATCCCTCAGGGGCTGAAACTCTTTTAACATTTTTGGCTATGTGTAAACATAGAGAGAAATCACTTAGGTTCTTTGTAAAGTGGAAAACCGTTGTTAAGATGTAGTAGGTAGCTCTGTAGAGGAAAATCCCATCTCACTCAACTGCTTGCACTCTATGAGTGTTCCTTTGATATCAGCACACATTCATCAACTTCATTAATGACCAGAAGTACACAGTATGCAACAAAATCTCCAAGTAGACGAATGATGATAACAGCCTTTTGGGAGCTCCAAATCTTGTGTTAATGACCAGGTATATGTAAAGGACCTCATAAAATTAAGTGAACAAATGAAAAAGTAGTGAATCATTTTTCTGGAGTTTCAAATGTAATATAATACATCTAGAGAATAAAAATTTGAAACCATACTGTAGACAGTGCTAGAGTTGTAACTAGCAGATGCAAATCAAGAAGAAAAATACTAAGAATACTCTTGACAGTTCTCAGAAATCATTGCTTTAGACTACAGCCAACAACAACAAGAAAAAAAGCTAATGTATTTCATTAAAAATGATATGAGGAACGGAGGCAGGATAGTACTTTGATACACACAAAAACTTTGCAAGTCTCCATAGTGAGCACTATGTGCAGATATTAACATCTCAACAAATACAAAGCAGAGGTAGAGGAGGTACCGCTGTAGTGGTGGAACAGCTGTCTCATGAGAAGAGACTGAAATGACTGTAACTTTTCAGGTAAGACTCAGTTTTACAAAGTCATGTGGAGGGTGAAAAAATAGGATGAAATGAAATTCGTTGATCTCTGATCTCTACATGCCTCCATATTAAACTAAATGGAATTCACTGAAACTAGTAGGAGATCAATAATAAATTTTAAAACAGAAAGAAGGAAATGGAAAGCAAAAGCTGAAGGAGAAATGGAAGGGGAAAGGGAAGAGGAAGGGGAAGGCTAGATTATTCAATATCAAAATATTCAATATCAAAAATAAAGAGATGAAAGTAAAAGCTATTTTTTAGCTAATTCTTCCTAATCTCTTTCCACCATTGCTATCAGTAATTATATTAGTTTATTTTCTCATTGAACCTTCAATCCAAGATTCATCTGCATTATATTTAAAATATATTTTGTGTGCAACCAAGAGTCATTCCACAAATACTTATGCTTTTATTGTGCTTCTAATTTTTCCCCCTACCTCCTCATCCAGGGAGACTTCAGAGGAAAGAAACACACAAAAAAACCCTTAAAGATTAGTAACCTTAAAGATACATACATTGTTTCTATGTTACACCTTTTCCTGCATTTCAGGATATGATTTAAGACAGAAAATACATACACATTAATCTCATATAAATTCAAAATTTACTTTATGTTAGCAAGCACTGGACTCTGAATTACTGTAGCTATTTCAGATACTACTGTGTGTTCGCTAACTTTTGTCAGACATTGACTTTTTAATGACAGAATCATATATTTCAGAGAACAAGTTAAACTTAAAAAAGTCACACTGGGATTCTATTCTTCATTTTGTGTTATTTGGAAGGGTTAAAATTTAAGATATGTTTTTGGAAGAGTATAAGGCTGATGTTCTAACAGAGTAGTAGAAGTAACTCATAAATTTAATAACAGACTTTGGAACACTGTAGACAAATGTTGACTGATTCCTGTTGACTTTTGCCTGTTGCTGACTAACCTACTTTACAAATATTTGAAAGATGCATCTGTCTGCCCTAAGAGATTAGAAGAATTTTTGTCTGCAGTATAAAGAGTCCACAGGAACAACACCCAGAAGGCAATGTTGAAGCTGAAATTGATGGTATTATGATCATTATTGTTAGTTTCTAAGTCCATCTTGGAGAAACCTGATAAATTTGAACTAATGCACTGTGTTCTGGATCTGTTCATAACAGAGTAAGGAGTATCCTTCATTTCAGAGACCATTAATGGAATTTCATTGCTAGCTGTAGGCTTGGATTTCTCATACGTCTCTTAGTCGTATTAAAAGCAAGGGTATTTATAGAAAAGAACAGGTGAGTAAGAAGGGCATTTTTGGTAGTATGAGTTATGCATATGAAATGTTGACTTTTAAGTCATTAAAATCTCATTGATAATAACAAAAAAATCATTTTGTAATACCTCTTCGTACTGAATTTCATATAAAAATTTAACTGAAGACCAAGAATTATTCTTTATCTAGAATATTTGGGAAACCTATATGAGAAGATGATTTGTCATATTTACTTCTCATGTACATTGTGTACATGACTTAGGCCCCACTTAATAGAAAAACTAACAGAACCCTAACAGAAAAATACTGTTGTCCTTACCACTATAAACAAAGAAAGACTAAATAGATAACAGTGGTTTATTGACAAGCAAACTTTTCCTGCATCTCTCTGTTTTCTGAAATATGGCTTACAACAGATATGATGGTAGCCGTCACCTCCACTCAAAATCACCGTAGCTGCTCTGAACAGATTCTTGTCCACATAACCTGAGAGTTTTTTAATAAAATAAACACTTTGATTATATCGTTAATCTGCAATGATATGATTTGCAGTTTGTTCAAAGTACTCACAGTAAAATTTGTAGTAAAACAGCATGCGCTCCTGTTTTACTACCACAGAGACTGTTTCCTCATCATGTCATAGTGCATAATAGCATTTAATTTACAGTCTTCCAAGTTTTTTTCATAACTGAATATATGAGGTCTGCTCCAGTAGTAATGCCTCCTATTTTACTATGTTGACCCACGACACCAGAGGCAGATGTTGGTGGTATGGCAGTAGAATTTGAACCTTCTCACTTCCTTCCTTTACATTTTGTTGCCATGTGACAGATGGCAGCAGAAGGGCAGTCTCAGAAAATGGTGACATAGAAATGAGTATGAAGCAAAGGTGCATAATTGAATTCCTCCTTACACAAAAAAATGCAAACACAGATATCCATCAATGCTTGCTGAACATTTGTGGAGACCAAACAATGGATGTGAGCACAATGAGGCAGTGGCTTGTTCATTCCAGCAGTGGTGACAGCTTTGTGGTATCTGTTGTAGTTTCCATGGAAATAAATAGGAAACATTACTTTCAGAGCAGAATGAACCATTAGGATATTGTTGGTTAACATGGAAGAACTTGTTCATGCAACCTTGTATGTAATCTAATGAGATAATAACCTCTGCATTTGACCACAGTATTTTTTAATCTTTCATATGAACAGTTTTCATAAAAACGCAATGTGTCCTAATAACATGAAGAGACAGAATCTTACTCCCTTTTTTTGTTGGTGAAACATTTTAAATAATTTAATTTCAGCATTCCCTTACATTTTTAGCCTTGAAGGTTTAATGTAATGAGAACTTATATTTATTGTACTTGTATTGTATGCACACAATGTATAGAGCATGAAGAAGCTACACTATTGCAAGTGCATTTTGAAATAGCAGGAGTATTTTTTATCATTATCTCCCAGCTCTGACAGTATCAATGTAAGTCTTACCCTCAGATTTCAAATTTTTACCCAATATAATGAAAATACTTTAAATGTTTATATGTCTATACTATTACTGTCATTTTACTAAAATGAACATTAGCACAAAAATAAACTTAACATACAACTATGGATTTCTTTTTCCCATACCAAAAACTGACTTTTTGTTTGCACATCTTACAGTAACTTAGATGGTCATTAAAATTAAGTGTGTGTACATGTGATGGCGTATCTACGAGTCTTTTAAATTATATTGGCAGAAAAATGCAAGCACAAGGTAAAGGTATCAGTCTCTGAAGATAAACCTTGTATAGAAAAATTAATATTTGTAACCTGAACGACATGAGACTATTTAATTTTCTACTGCGCTACATGTAATTGTGAATATAAAGATACAATGAAAATGTTTGCTTTGTATCATTTTATAGCACAAAGACAGAAACCATAATACTGTGAATAATTTGTTTGATATAATTATGGATGCCATTTTCTACCCCATAGAAAACTTTTTTTCATATAAGTATTAATTAAACCTAACTGTCATGAGCTGGTAATTAAAAAAAAAAAAGAAGGGGGAGGGGAATTATATTTATGCATCTTTGAGGGATAGCAAAATATAATTTCCAGTAGATAACATGTATCCATTTGTATTTATCTAGAAAAGTCTGTAGGGCACAAAGTAAGTAGACAGACAAGAGCCTATAGCAAAATCTAGATTATGCACTGAATTCAAGACTCAAAGTACCTACTTACTCAACATCTATCCTGATGTATAAAACATAATTCCACTAAGAGGATGGTGTGTCAAAAGGTAAAACAAATACCTGGTGATTTTTTTCTTTGGTGCACTGGTCTCTGAGTCACATGTAAAAGACTGCTCTCACATAGCTTGTTAATTAATCAGACTGGCCTCTCTGACTGTTATAACAAATTTGTCCCATATTCTCACTGTAGTCTTCAGTTATTGGATATTTTCTTCTCCATATTAGATGGTACCTTCTCTTTGTCAAAGTATACCATCTGCCTATCTTACGAAGAGTAATTTATTTATCTTATATTTTCTTCAGGTTCAAGGAGTTTTGACCACTAAGTGCTTTCTTAATGTCAGCAACAGCCTCAGATGACAGCAAAAATTCTACCAAGCATGCTGGCTTTTCAATATCTTAGCAGCAGAAATAACAGTCAACTTTTCCTATAATGAACATAAATAAGTAAATAAATTAATTTACTGAAAAGATAAACTGATAAAGAAACACAATTAACCTGGAGATGCTAGTCCCATATCCCAACAGACACAGTCATACTTTGCTGTCTTAGCTCCAGTTTATCTTGAACTTGTTGACACATTTCAAGTCTAAACTTCCCCTGAGGTTTGTGAAGCAAGTTCCCTCTTAGGAGAATCATCCTTTTCTTTACCTGTTAGCTGAGAGTTTATGGTAACAGTATATGTTACTGTAGTCCAAACCCCAGCCTACACAGAATGATTACATGCTCCAGACATAGAGTCTTAATTCATCAGCTCTGAACAATGTATATATCTAAATATTAAACAAATTTATTTTCTGTAACTAGGTGATACATTTTGTAAAGTCCTAATGTTTGAGCTGACTCTTAAAAAGAGGAAATCAATATATTACACCTTAGATTACACTATTATAGTGCTGAATAGTATGGAACACCAGAATTTATAACCTCCTTAAATTCAGCTTTCATGAATTTGCCTTATTAGTTCCTCATTAGTTTCCTTACTAGTTTCCTTATGCAGGTCTGCTTGTGAACCTCATAGGAAAGGACACAGAGACAGCCATACTACATCACTGCCTTGTCTCCATCAGCTATATAAGGTCACTCACCCAAGAGGTTGAAATAGATTTCCTATTTGTTTCCTAATTACACATTAGGGCTTCCTGCCTAAAGTCACCCTAATACTTAGCTGGTCCTAAATCTGAGATACAGTTGTTAGGGGAGCAGTAGGTTCTTGAAGAAAATCTCAGGTGAACTGATTTTTATCATCTTATACTGCTTTTCAAATGAGAAAAAATCAGTAAAAATAGATAATTACTTTATGGAAAATCATGCTTCTGTGACAGCTTTTCAAATGAGAAAAAATCAATAAAAATAGATAATTACTTTATGGAAAATCATGCTTCTGTGACAGCTTTGCAGATCATTAAACAGAAAGGTTTTGGATGTGGGATGAAAACTGGGGAGAGGCCCTATATCATAAAACTGTCAGAACCCTACTGCCGCATGGTTTTCTTCCACCCTAGCCTGATTGCTGTGGACAATGAACATGTATCAGTACTGGAGGGGACAGCCCTGGGCCAACCTTCTATATCTTCTGACTTTCCTAAATTAAGGCCAGCAGGTGCTGTCTGCAGACATGATTTGGCAATTCTAGACACATTTATGTGACAAAAGCTGACATTCATGTTTAATACACATTGAAAAATTTCATTTTGGTACAGATCAATACTTTTGTCAGACTGTCCTATCAAGTATTGAGGATACATTTTGCACAAATCAAAAGAACCTAGTTTTTCTGCCTCAGAACTTCTCTGTGAATCAAGACAAGTCTCTGTAAACAAGGTAACTGGGAGATCCACTTGGAATTTGTTCCAAAACAAAATATTAATGTGTAATGTGTGTCACATAATAGAACGATTTTTTTTCTGAAACAGGATTTTTTTTTTTGTTGTTATGAAAAAAGGTGTATATACTAATAAGCAGTTGAGTGAAGTTCTGTTTAACAGTTCTGGTAGATTGAGGATGACATGTTAAAATGCTATAGATCATTTCAAAAGGTGGAAACTTACAAGAACAAGCTGAAACTTTTTAGAATTGTCACTGTAAAGCATTTGCATTCAAAATTAATCAAATGGAAATAATAAATAACCATGTTCTGACTCTATTATCTTCTTCCTTCTTTCCTTTTCCTGTACTCCTTACTCTTTCTAGTTTATGTACTTTGGTTTCAGAGCTGCCTGTTAAGGTACATCTCCCTATGTATGTCTCAGTTTGAAGCTTAATGAGTGTTTCTATTCTGTCATGACAATTTTTTCGCCTACTTCTCTTCACAGTGATGCCTGCACAATAATTTAAGATTTGTCTTCTACCCATTAGTCTTCCATCAACATAACAAAAATTTCTTAACCAAAACCAATATGAAGACCACACACAAATGCACACACACACACACACACACACACAGAAGAAAAAAAGAGCACCAACCACACCAACCACACATGAAAGGCATGAATTTTTACGCATATTAATGTTCCAAGAAACTATTCTTCCGAATGAGTACTCCTTTCAATGACCCAGAAGAAAAATTTGTCCAACGCCAGTGAAAGCTGGATAGGACTTCACAGGAAAATTAAGAGACAATATTGATGAATGTGAATAGAGGTATAAATGAAGAAATTAGGTAAAAATTTTTCTTTCAGTATTTTTACAATAGCAAATTAAATAAAAAGGAACTTCACATGGCTATACAATTTACAGTATTCATGGAGGTAGCATAACTCCTCAAAAGGTTCAGCTATCTGTTCATGTTTGATGTCAGACTGTGGATACTTCTCTTTTAACTTCAGTCAATGAACTGATAATCTCAGTGTTCCCTCTACAGTAAAAGAAATAAGAAAAATACCTCCAGAGGGTCTCTCAGATCTAAAGATCATAATAACAGTTGGCAAAATGCTATAAAATGGTTTCACCTAAGGAATCTATGCAACTACACAGATTATTTGTGATAAAGCACTTGTAAGGATCTGGAAGTTAAAATACTGAAATGTATGGAAAATAAAGAAAAAAAAAGACTTTAAAAATTATTTTATTCTAACTTTGCTTCTTAAACAATATTTGTAACTTTACTTCACAACAACATAGAATAATTAGTAAATTTACCACATCAGCTGATCATAACTTGTCCCTCTGATAAGTTCAGTTAAAAAGGTAGTTAGACTTTTGTAGAAAGCTAGCACTGCACACAAGTGGTAGAAATAAAAAAGCTTTGTTATAGTGAAAATTCAAATACATATTAAAATAATTGTAAAAACTATATACATATATATTAGAATATGCTACAGACATTATCCTAAACATTTTTAAAAATAAATCACAGGCACGAGTGTTCTCACAGCTATAACTACAGACTTCAGTACTCCTGAATATTTTTCGTGTGAATGTCTAGTATACATCTCACCATTCTCCATTGTTTTCATAACTGTAGTTTGTTCTTTATTAGGAGCCAAAAGTGTGTGTGTGTTTAACAAAATCACAGAATCACGGAATTGCAGGGATTGGAAGGGACTTCAAAAGATCACTGTGTCCAACCCTTCTGCTAAAGCAGATTCCCTACAATAGGCCACACAGGTAGGTGTCTGGAGAGATCTTGAATATCTCCAGAGAAGGAGACTCTACAACCTCTCTGGGCAACTGTTCCAGTGCTCCACCACCCTTACCATAAAGAAGTTCTTCTGCATGTTTGTATTGAACTTCCTGTGTTCAGGTTTTAGGCCATTGCTCCTTGTCCTATCTCTACACACCACCAAGAAGAGCCTGACCTCATCCATTTGGCTCAAACATACCTTTAGATATTTATAAACATTATTCAGATCCCCCCTCAGTCTTCTTTTTGCCAGGCTGAACAGACTCACATTACTCAACCTTTCCTCATACAGGAGATGCTCTAGGCTCTTTACCATCTTTGTGGCCCTCCACTAGACTCCTTCTAGGAGATCCCTGTCTTTTTTGAACTGGGGAGCATAGAACTGAACACGGTATTCCAAATGAAGCCTCATCAGGGCAAGGTAGAGTGGGAGGATCACCTCCTTTAACCTATTGGCCATGCTCTTTATAATGCAACCCAAGGCACACTGCTGGCTCATGGATAACCCACTGTCCACCAGAACACCTGGGTCCTTCTCTGCAGAGCTCATCTCCAGCTGGTCATCCCCTAACCTGTACCAATGCATGTGGTTATTCTACCCCAGCTGCAAGACTCTACAGTTGCTCGTGTTAAATCTCGTCATGTTCCTCCCTGTCCAGCTCTCCAGTCTGTCCTGGTCTTGTTGAATGTTAGCAAACCTGCAGGTGTGTCAGCCACTCCTCCCTGCTTTGTATCATCATTAAACTTGCTGATCTTCAATGAGGTCATGGATGAACTCCCCCACCTAACAACGGTGATGAACTGGGGAACAGGGTGCAATGGCAAAAGGTCCCTGCTCGGCGGTGCAGGCGCACCCGCCCAGTGATTCCCATCCCTCCTCAGCTGCCCCTGCAGAACAGGTACAGTGCTCTGCGGGAACAGCTGGACAGTGGTGGAGATGATGGTTCTCCCCGCTTGGAGATGTCTCCAAAGCCCAGCAGGACTACCCCTAACATTAAAACATCCTCGGCAAAGAACAAAAGATGGGTCATTGTTGTTGGTGACTCGGTGCTGAAGGGAGTGGAAGGCCCAATATGTAGACCTGACCCTCTACACAGGGAAGT
>NC_034411.1:84309476-84313094 GCF_002078875.1 Numida meleagris | reverse complement strand
CTATGATTCTATGATTCTATGATTCTATGATTCTATGATTCTATGATTCTATGATTCTATGATTCTATGATTCTATGATTCTATGATGAAATTGTTGAACAAGACCAGACCCAGCACTGGGTACCCCTGGAGAACACCACTAGTTACAAGCTTCCAACCAGACTCTGAGCCACTGATGTTGACCCTCTTAGCTCTTCCAGTCAGCCGCTTCTCAATCCACCTCATCATCCACTCATCTATCCTGCGCTTTCCAAGTTTCATAACATGAAGTACTGAATAACAAATTTTATGACTGTAACATATATAAGTATAGTTGTGACTTGAAAGTGATTGCTTGCGAATATTTTTAAGGTGGCTAAAAGTCATTCCAGTATTAAAAATGATTAGGTATATTTCAGTCGTCTTCTTTTTGATGCGGAGACCAGTCTCAGGGCAGGTAAGACTGCACTGGGCAAGGGTTCTGAAGTGAAAAGGACCACAAAAAAGCTCTTTTTAGGGCTTTTTGAAGCCAGGAAAAGCGCGGTGCTCGTGCCGGGGGGCTGGCAGCTTGTGGGCGGGCTGCCGAGCTAGCAGGGGTGGAGCTGGCAGTGCCCACTGTTAATCTTATCCATGACCTTGACCTCTGGACGTTAGGCTATTAGTAGCTTTGGGGAGGGCAGGAGCTAGCTCTCTTCCACAGATCACGTACAGTTAGTGAGGTGCTTTGCTGCCCACTGGGAACAGGGAGGTGTAATCAGAGTGTGAGCACAGCCCACACTGCCCATACTGTACTGCAGTGGGTATGAGAGGTGGGCTGAGGAGCAGGATGGGTAAGTGCTGTCCCTCTTTCATCAGGAGACCTACTCTCACATTTGCAGTCTCTAAGACCTCAAGTTTAAACATGGTCTCCACAATGCTTCTCCTGGAAACAGGTCCCAGCTCGGTGACGCAGGCAACCCCCATCCTGGCCTACCTCGGTTCCCCGGGTGCCTCTGTGTAACAGGTTTAAGGCCCTGGAACCTGAGAGAGAGGTGAGTGAGGATGCAGGAGGAGCTCTGCCTGCAAGGTTGCCAAAGTTGCCTAAGGTGAGGCGGTCGACTCCACGGCTTGAGACTGCCTCTGCCAGGAAGGACAGAAGGGTGATCATTGTAGGCAACTCCCTTCTGAAAGGAACGGAGGGCCCTATATGTCGGCTTGACCCTACCCGCAGGGAGGTGTGCTCCCAAGTTTGATCCACCCCTCTGATTATTATCCTTTATTAATAGTTCAGGCTGGCAGCGATGAGACTGCTGACAGAAGCCTGAAACTTCTCAAAAATGACTTCAGGGGACTAGGGCGGTTAGTTCAGGGAACAGGAGTACAGGTAGTATTTTCTTCTATCCCTTCACTGACAGAGAAGAACACTGAAGGGGCAGGAAAACCCATCTCATAAACACATGGCTGAGAGGCTGGTGCAAACACAAGAATTTTGGGTTCTTTGATCACGGGCCGGTTTACTCAGCACCAGGCCTGAGGTCTGCTGACGGGTCTGTCCTGTCTCAAAGGGGAAAACACATCCTTCCCCAGGAGCTGTCAGGGCTTATAGAAAGAGCTTTAAACTAGAGAGGAAGGGGGAAGGGGATAAAACCAGCCCTGCAGGAGGTGTGCCTAGGCGGGCATCGGGATTAAGGGTGAGGCAAGGGGCTCAGCTCAAGTGCGTCTACGCCAATGCCCGCAGCATGAGCAACAAACAGGAGGAGTTGGAAGCCTTTGTGCGGCAGGCAAACTATGACCTAGCTGCCATTACGGAAACATGGTGGGATCGCTCCCATGACTGGAGTGCCGCGATGGATGGCTACAAGCTCTTCAGAAAGGATAGGCAAGGAAGGAGGGGTGGTGGTGTGGCTCTCTATATTAGAGACTGTTTTGATGTTATTGAGCTTGCCACTGGGGAAGACAACGTTGAATGTCTATGGGTTAGGATCAGTGGAAAGGCTGACAAGGCAGACATCCTGGTGGGGGTCTGTTATAGACCGCCTAACCAGGATGAAGAGACAGATGAGGCATTCTATAAACAGCAGGCTGAAGCTGCGCGATCACCAGCCCTTGTTCTTATGGGGGACTTCAACTTCCCTGATATATGCTGGGAATACAACACGGCGCAGAAGAAGCAGTCTAGGAGGTTTCTAGAGTGTATGGAAGATAACTTCCTTCTGCAGCTGGTGAGAGAACCTACCAGGGGAGGTGCCCTGCTAGACCTGCTGCTTACAAACAGAGAAGGTCTGGTGGGAGATGTGGAAGTTGGAGGCTGCCTTGGACAGAGCGACCATGAAATGGTAGAGTTCTCAATTCTTAGTGGAACCAGGAGAGGGGACAGCAAAACGGCTACCTTGGACTTTCAGAGGGCAGACTTTGAATTGTTCACGAGGCTGGTAGGGAGGGTCCCTTGGGATTCGGTCCTGGAGGGTAAAGGGGTCCAGGAAGGTTGGTCGCTCCTCAAGAAGGAAGTCCTGAAGGCGCAGGAACAGGCTGTCCCCCTGAGCCGCAAGATCAGCCGGTGGGGAAGGAGACCGGCGTGGATGGACAGGGAGCTTTTCCTGAGGCTCCAGGAGAAAAAGAGAATCTATCTCCTGTGGAAGAAGGGACAGGCAACTCAGAAAGAGTACAAAGAAGTTGTTAGGATGTGCAGGGAGAAAATTAGAAAGGCAAAGGCCCAGCTCAAATTAAGCTTGGCTGCTGGGATTAAAGGAAACAAGAAACGCTTCTACAAATATATTAACAGTAAGAGGAGGACCAAGGAGAATCTCCATTCTTTACTGGACGCGGCTGGGAATGTGGCCAACGAGGACAATGAAAAGGCTGAGGTTCTCAATGCCTTTTTTATGTCTGTCTTTAAAAGCCAGACCAGCTGTTCTCAGAGTACTCTGTTCTCTGACCTGGAAGTCTCGGATGGGGAGCAAAATAAACCCCCCATGATTCAGGAGGAAATGGTCAGAGACCTACTACTCCACCTGGACTGCCACAAGTCCATGGGGCCAGACAAGATCCACCTGAGAGTACTGAGGGAGCTGGCGGATGAGATAGCCAAGCCGCTTTCCATCATCTATCAGCGTTCCTGGTCAACTGGAGAGGTCCCAGAAGACTGGAGACTTGCCAATGTGACTCCCATCTGCAAGAAGGGTCGTAAGGAGGATCTGGGGAACTACAGGCCTGTCAGCCTGACCTCGGTGCTGGGGAAGGTTATGGAGCAGATTGTCCTGAGGGAGATCACGTGGCATTTGCAGGACAACTGCGGGATCAGGCCTAGCAGCATGGGTTTGTGAAGGGCAGGTCCTGCTTGACCAACCTGATCTCCTTCTGTGATCAAGTGACCCGTCTGGTGGATGAGGGAAAGGCTGTTGATGTGGTCTACCTAGACTTCAGCAAAGCCTTTGACACTGTCTCCCACAGTATTCTCCTGGAGAAACTGGCAGCCCATGGCTTGGACAGGTACACTCTTTGCTGGGTAAGGAGCTGGCTGGAGGGCCGGGCCCAGAGAGTGGTGGTGAATGGAGTGAAATCCAACTGGAGACCGGTCACGAGTGGTGTTCCCCAGGGGTCGGTGCTGGGGCCTGTCCTCTTCAATATCTTTATTGATGACCTGGATGAGGGCATTGAGAG